>NW_020837972.1:7264581-7276941 GCF_003676395.1 Aethalodelphis obliquidens
GCAATAAGGCCTATTTTGAAGCGTAAGAGCCCTGAGAATGCCCACCTTCCTAAAACTAGTTCCCATTCTAAATTCTACTATCCTAATATCTAAGAGAAAAGAATGTTTACAAAATGATGCTTTTAAAAATTACCCCCATGACATGCCAACTCTCTTTATCCAAAATTGACCCCTTTGTCAAAAACCAGCCTTCAATCGGGAATGCAGATGGGAAAATGATTTCTCTTGCTTGCTGTGTGGCCTGGGAGAATTTAGTTAAACTCTCTGAGCCTCAGTTTCCGCATTTGTAAAATGAGGCTAATACCAGGCCTCACCTCATAGTTTCTGGCTAAATTTTTTTAAAGTATTCTTTATGATTATGATTATAATAACTATTATTCTACATTATATCATCATTCTTTAGAGAAGAAATCCAGAAAAGAGTGATTCCAATGATTAAGAAATCAAAAGAGAAAGAGAGGAAGGGAGGGAGGAGAGAGAGGTAGGGAAAGAAGGTGTTATCAGTTGATTGATATGGGTAAAATTAACAGGAGCCCTTCAGTTATAAAATAAGGACCATGTATTCCTGACCATTAATGTCTGAGATCAGAAGGGAGTGGAGAAAGGAACTCGGCGGGACAGCAGTGCAGAAAAGGAATCATTTCTGAGCCAGGGGAAGCGTGAGCTGACTGCGGAACTGCAGGGACAGAAAGCAGAGGTTTTACAGGACTCTGGAGAGGGCTGATCCGTTGTAATGACTTTTTTTTTTAAATTTATTTATTTATTCATTTATTTAATTTTTGGTTGCATTGGGTCTTCGCTGCTGCACGTGGGCTTTCTCTAGTTGCAGCGAGTGGGGGCTACTCTTTGTTGCGGGGTGCAGGCTTCTCACTGTGGTGGCTTCTCTTGTGGCAGAGCACAGGCTCTAGGCACACGGGCTTCAGTAGTTGTGGCTCACGGGCTCTAGAGCGCAGGCTCAGTAGTTGTGGTGCATGTGGGAATACTTCCCAGACCAGGGCTCGAACCCATCTCCCCTGCATTAGGCAGGCGGATTCTTAACCACTGCGCCACCAGGGAAGCCCCCATTGTAATGACTTTTAAAAGTTCAGATACAGTTAACACTGTAACAATTTAAAAAAAAAAAAAAAAACCCTGTTACAAGTAACTCTGTAAGAATGTAACACAAGGAGTTAACATCCATCCAGGCCATTTTAAAACTGAAACAATGCAACCTACATTTCCATTCTAATAAGCTCATTGAAATAAGCACACTGCCAGATGGGAACTTACTTCCTATCATTTCCCCTCCCCGACAAACAGCTCAAAAAGGCCCTTTCTGCTCTGGAAGACTTGTGGCAGGGCTGGCCCCCTACAAAGCCCTTACTAGCTGTGTGACCTGGTTAAATCCCTTCACCACTCTGAACCTTGGTCTCCTCTTCTGTAAAATGACACCAATTCCTCCTAATTCATAAGGTCACGATAAGGACTGGAAATGAGATATCGGCTAGTTCGATGCTTGGCACATGGGAGTCACTCAAAACAGGCGTTATGCTAGCTATGATGGGGTCATGCCTTATATTTTCCATGCTGGCTATGATGGGGTCATGCATTATATTTTCCATGCTGGCTATTATGGGGTCATGCATTATATTTTACAAAGCCCTTTGTCATGCATTCTTTCCATTCCCTTTCAAGTCCCATGTTGGCTGGGCACCTACGCTCTGCCAGGCACATTGCTGGGGCCTGGGAGGCGATTCACAATGGGACACTGTTCCTCCAAGAAGCCCTATGCGACAGACACCCCACAGATGAGGAATGAAACGGGGGCTGGATGAGCCAGCAGGTGACAGAGTGGACGTTCGGGTCTTTTCCCTCTTTCTTCTCCATCCTCTTCCCTCCAGGAGCAGAGGCCAGACCTCAGTCCCTGACCTCAGGGCTGGACTTTTCTGAACCCAGAGGATCAAGAGGATCTCATCCTTATCACTGGGGGAACAGAGCAGGTGGGCACCATTTGTCCATGCTCTGCACTGGCCTTTGGATGTTATAAGTGAGAATTGCTTCAGTAGCCAGGCAGCTCAGCTGGCCCCAAGCCCTGGCAGCTGGTCACCAAGAGCCAGAGGCAGCTTGTTTTTGCAAGAACCTTGTTTCCCAAGGGCTGTGTGGCAAGAAGTGCAGAGTCTAAAAGTCTGAGGATGTCTGTCCCACCTGTGCAAAAAGATGGAGTGATTCTGGGCATCGGGTGCCAACATCATCTGGGGGAGGCCGCCTCCTTCGGCCCTCCTGGGAGGCCCAGCTTCCGCCTTGTACAGTTGGGGCTGCAGGCTCAGAGAGGGGAACCACTAGGGCATGGACACACAGCTGGGGCACCAGGGAAGCAGCACTCAAGCTCAGGCTGGCTGTTTGATGCCAATATCCATCTATCTAGAGACTTCGATTCATGGACTTCAGTGGACAATAGACCCAGGTTCAAAGCAACTTCTTCCCTCTAAGCCTCCAAAGCAGCCAGCTCATGGGCTGTTACACAGATGGATGGGATAAGACAACAGGGCCAGTGGCAGCCCTCTATACAGGTGTTACTTGGCTCTAACTTGGGCCAGGTGAGCTCATGAGCATGTCCCACCAGCACGCAGTAGGTGTTCCTCGAGGCTAATGAATCCTCACTCACTACTTGCAAACACACTTCCAATGGATGAGAGGAGTCTGCAGGCCGGTTCAAACTTGCAAAACCCATTGCTGAAAGTGACTTATCCACCGCCCTCCGCAAAGTACATTGTTTCTTCCTCCTAGAAGCGGTCTACTTCCGGTTCCTACAGCATCCAGCTCTCAACAGACACTCAACCAAAATGATAACTAACCTGCTATTGGATGAGGGTTAATACAGTTTCTTGTTTCTCTTTCTTGGGATATTCTATACAAAACCAAAAATAAACATATATTTGTATCAACTTAAAAAACAAAAACCAAAAAAATTGTGGTCCCAAGTCCTGAAAGGTGCTTGTTGCAATGGTAGGAACAACTTCCTAGAGGCCAAGCGGGTGTGGGTGGGGCTGGTCCCCAGGCAGTTAATTCAGTGTCCCAATTAAAGGAAAAACTGAGCTGTCTGGGGCCTCCCCACTGGATGACTTCCATGCCCCAGCTATCAAATCTGCGTTCAATTAGGCAAGAGATAGGGTCCCAACATGGCAAGATGATTATGAGGCACGCAGCTCCAAGGAAACCTCCATAGCTGGTCTGGGGTTCCCAGTGACTTGGATAAGCCACAGTGGAGCCAGCAGAGCTCCTGGACTTCGGTGGCCAAACAGGCTGGCTCCACTGACCAGACAGGAAGCCAGGAAAGCAGGCAGGCACAACAGCAAAAGCACTGCATAAGCAGTCCAGAGGCCTGAGTTCTAGTCTGGCTCTGTGGTCAATTGCTGGCTGTGTGACCTTGGGCAAGTCACCTAACCTTTCTGGCCTTGGTTTCTTTGGCTGTAAAACAAGATAATTCTGTGCCTCTGGGCCTGCCATTCCCCCACCCCACCCCCATCCCCGCCAAATAGAGCTAGCATTGAACCAAAGTGACGCAAAACCACTCTTTCTGGGGCTACTCTAGGACTGTTTCGTGAGTATCAGATATCTGTAAGGCTCGATTCTATGCACATCCATTTAATTAAGCTAAGAAGCCTGAAGGAAGTAAAATCACCCCTGGAATCTGGATCTCAAGAACCAAGAGGTAGAAATCATTACTTTCAGCTCCTGCATCTCTGGTTGCTCCCTAAACAGTGAGAGCAAACAGGTGTCACCTCATGCATCAATTCTAATGGACCTCGGAGTGGCCGAGGCTGTGTTTAGACTTAAAGGGGAGAAAAACAGTATCATGATTGATTATTAACGTCTGCCATGGGTACAGGATATGAGTTATGTATCTTAATTTGATTCTATATTTTAACTTAGAAAGAGAGAAGAAAGCAAAACACTTTTAGAAGAACCCAGAAAAATGGGAATGGAACCAAAAGCATTCACTCGACAGACATCACTAGCTCACCAAGTGCACTGAAATAACTCCAAGTGTCAGAATGGGGTAGATTCCATGGGAGTCAGGAAAGATTTTCCAGATGAGGTGACCCCTAAGCTGATTCCTTAAGGATAAGTGGAACCCAACCAGGTGAAAGGAAGGTGGTGGGCCAGAGAGGAGTGGTACCCGAGGCAGAGAAATTGACGTGGGTAAAGTGCCAGAGGCAGATGATGGCGTGGTACCCTCTGTGGGGCTGCAAGCCATTCAGAAAGGCTACAGCACAGATATCAAGGCGGGGTAACAGGGAGCCACTGAGGCTTCTAGGCAGGGAGTGACAAGACTAAATGACTAAGCCTCTCCCTCACCCTCCCTCCACCCCCCCATCCTCCAATTGCAAATGCTCTAGAACAGCTGCATAACTGACCATAAAAGATTAGAGAGCAGGGCCTCACAGAAGTCAGCTGCAAACTGATCAGTCAGAGGTGAGATCCAATTACTGGGTCAAGGTAAAGAAAGAAGATGGACAAAGGGCTGACCTCTAAGTGGACACAGCAAAACCTATACAGCTCGGGAGACTCAGGCTGGAGATATGGAAGAGTTAGCCCAGGATACAGATGTTCTGAGCTACATCTGACCTGCAGCCCAACCAATTAGCATTCATCAAGCCCAACCAATTCTGTCCCAAACCACCACCGATGATGGTTTAAGAAAGGGGGTTGTGCTAACAGGTTAAAAGCCTTCACACCCTTCGACCCAGCAATTTCCCTTCTAAACGTTAGAAATAACCAAAGACGTATGCAAAGAAATATATACAAGAATGTTCACTGTAGCACAGTTTACAAGAGCAAAAAAACAAAAAGGAAGCAATGTAAATGTCCAACAGCAGGGGATTGGTTAAATAAATTATGGCCACATTCAAACAACAAAGTTCTAGGCAGCTATGAAAAATGCTGATTGATGGGTAAAGGTGGTTATGCTATATTGTTGGGTGTAAAAAAGCAGCTTATACATTTCCCCTTAAATATAGATGAAGATATAAATGGGTCTGAAATGAAAATACTCTGAAATGTCAGCATTGATTCTCTCAAATAACAATAACAACAACAACAAACTCTGCCTCAAAAGGTTGTGAGAGGATTAAGTGAATTCATCTACATAGAATGCTTAGCACACAGTAAATGCTCAATAAATGGCAGCGAGATTTTTAATTTATCATTTCTTCTGGTTCCATTTTCCTTTGAGAAACAGATCTTCCTTGCAGAATTAAAACTTTTAAAAAACACAGCTTTCAAAAAAAAAACCCAAAAACCAAAAGAAACACAGCTTTCAGCCCTCTGCCCTATTTATATCAAGAGCGGTAGCTCTCAACCAAGGGTAACTCGGTCTCCCTGCAGATATTTTTGGTTGTTACAACTTGGAGAGATGGGGTGCTACTGGCATCTGGTAGAGAGAGGCCAGAGATGCCACTAAACGTCTTACAAAGCACAGGACAGACCCCCACCCCAAAGAATGGCCCAGCCCCAAATGTCAGCAGTGTCACGGTGGAGAAACCCTGATTTGGAGGAAACTGGCACCGAATGCCTTTCAGACTTCTTGTGTCCATAATCCCAGGCCTGCTCCATTCCAGAAACACACCACCCAGATCATCCAGGGGACCAGACGTTCCCAAGACCTAGACGAAGCCCGTGTGTCAGAGCTGACGGCGGATCTCCACCGACCCCTGAGTGCCAGAGAAAAGCCACTGGTGGGAGCATCCTCCTGAAGCTTAGACCCTCAGGAGGAACTCTCCCCCAAGAAGAGCCTGAGGCTTCAAAATGGATCATCACGTTTTTTTAAATAGTGCTAAGAATTATCCTCTGTGGGCCAACCCACTGAGGCCTCTGTATAAATGGTGGTTCTGTCAACAGATGTGACGGCCCACAGCACCCGGCTCGCAGCAAAGACAAGGGTCTTTTGAGATCAGGGAAAGGAGGAGGGGGTGCTCTCCAGCAGGGGCACCAGATCACCGCCAGCTCCAGCCGCCACCACCCCCCTTTCCTCTAAAACCGGCACGATAATCGCATCAAATGAAGGAGCCCCCAGATGCAGAACTGATGGGCAACCTTGCTGAAGGTGAGGGAGGAAAGGGCCACAGAGCTTAACTCGGGGTTTCTCCACCTTGAGATCCAGCTAGCATTTGGGGTTGGATCAGTTCTTTGTGGTGAGGGCTGTGCGTGCACTGGAGGATGTTTTGCAGCATCCCTGGCTTCTACCCACTAGGTGCCAGTAGCATCTCCCCGTGCCCCTCACCACCCCGCCCCCCTCCCAGGTTGTGACAACCAAAAATGTCTCTAGATATTGCCAGATGTCCCCTGAGGAGGCGAAACCGCCCTCAGTTGAGAACGACTAGCTTAAACAGATTCTGAATCCTTGTTCAGGGCAAATGCTCATAGAACCAAGGAGGGGGGAAAAACCTGTCACAAAAATCAACAACTCCTCAGTGCTCAAACCAGATAGCTCCCAAGCTCCTGCTTGGAGAGTCAGTGTTATCTCAACACTGAGATACAGAAAATAAGAATGTTTTATACATTTAACAAGTTCTGACTGAGCACCTACTGTGTGCCAGGCACTGTTCTGGGTACCAGGGATGTAACAGTGGACGTAAAAGAGCCAGTCTGAGAATCGTACAAACCAGCCAATGGCACTCACTCAAATACTACTCATTACTCAATTATCCACTCTATGAAGGAACCAAAACTGAATCCAGGAACTTGTATAACAACCACGCATCTCCCCTTGCCAACAGCTAAGACCTGTTTGGCACTTAAGGCCTCAGAACTTTACACACACCACCTCATTTACTCTTTGCCGCTAGCCTAGGAGATCAGCATGCCCATTTCACAGATGGGGATGCTGAGGCTCAAGAGGTGGAGGAGGAGAGCTGGCACACGACTCCACGTAGTCACAACCACCCCAGAGCCCACGGCACTTCAGGGACTACTGCCCACCATGAGCCCTGGTCACCCACTAGGGGGCAAAGGGAGTGACTGCCCCAGGTGCCACTTCCCTTCAGTTCAAGTCACTGTCAAGGTTCTGTCAGTTTGCGGGTTTCAGCTAGACTCTGCCCTCCGGACTGGTCTCTTCCTGCAAGGCCACCAAATGAAACAGCAGGGCGGGGCGCTGGGCAAGCCCACATAGAAGAGGAAAAAGCAGAGCTCAGGTTTCAGCCTTTACTCAGGACCAGCAAAGCAAAGGGCAGGGGCCGATGGTACTGTCTTCAGTTTCCCATTTTCCATCCAGGGTGTGGGCTGGGCTGAGGGATAGGAGAAAGGAAGGTCTGCAACCAGCTCAGTGCTCCTATGACCTCCCAGGGCATGACATATGGAGGAGGGGTCTTTCCCTTTTGGACCCCATCCCAAGCACTCCATGTCTGATGTCACCCCACATAGCAGCCCCCCTGTCCTGAACCCTGTTCTAAATGGAGGGAAAGCTTTAGGTGGTTCTCCCTAGGAACGGGCCCCAGAGTTTTGCGACTCCCTCCAAAAGGCCCCTCCTCACCCTGCCAGGCTTCCTGCCCTTGGAGTGGGGGTGGTGGGTGGTGTCTCTGATCTGAAATGAGGGAACTCTAAGGAAAGAAGTGTTCACAAAGTCCCATGAGGGAGAGGCTGGGAGAATTTACAGAAAAGAGGGGGTTTATGAAATGGGGGGGATTCATTTTAAGGAGAGGGAGTTGAGAGCCACTCTGAAAGGGAAGAGGGGGATGATAGGGTGAGAGATGTTTTAGGGGAGATGGGGGATTGGAGGATTGGGGATTTGGAAGAGTAGGGGTGTCTGTGGGGAGAGGACGACTGGGGTGCACCAGGAGGCGGAGAACTGCCAGCATCTGAAGGACATGTTGGCATGTGAGGTGTCTGGGGAGACAAAAGGGTTGGGAGAGTCTGAGGGAGATGGAGGATATGGGGATGTCTGGGAAGAGATGAAGGATGTGACATGTTCGGGGGAAAGAGGATTTGGGAGCGGGCAGGGATAGGGAAAATTTGGGGTGCTTGGAGAAAAAGGGCATCTTGGGTGCGTGGGGAATTAGGATTTGCGGTGTCTAGTTGAGGGATGGTTGGGGGATGCTCAGGAGAAGAAGGATGCGGGTGCGCTCTGGGTCAGGGCTGCGGGCCAGCTCCCCTCTTCACCCCGGCTCACCGAAGAAGGGCG
This sequence comes from Aethalodelphis obliquidens, assembly GCF_003676395.1. Lineage (NCBI taxonomy): Eukaryota > Metazoa > Chordata > Mammalia > Artiodactyla > Delphinidae > Aethalodelphis > Aethalodelphis obliquidens. Next base: position 7,272,740 of record NW_020837972.1, read on the forward strand.
GCAGGTGGGACACCGCCTCCAAGAAGGGCCCCGTCTCGATCTGCTTGTCCGCGGGCAGCGGCTTCAGCAGGTGCTCCGCCAGCAGCGCCATTTCGGGGTCGAGGCCCTTGGGGATGCCCCAGCCGGCGCCGCGGGCGTCCACACCGCCCCCCGGGCCGCCGCCGTCAGCTCCGGGGCCGTCACTGCCGCCCGCAGCAGGATCAAGGGACGCCAGCGTCGCCACTTCCGCCCGCTCCGCGCCCGCGTAGACGAGCGCTCAGCGCCGCCCGCTGGCCGAGCGCCTAAGCTGCCGGACGCCCCGCCCCGCCCGTCCGCCCGTCCGCCCGCGCCCAATCCTCGCCCACGGCCGCGGACCTCCGCGTCACCATTGGCCGAGGGGCGGGGCTAGCCCGCCCGGCGCGAAAGCGCGCCGACTCGTGGATCCAGGTACGCCCAGGTGAGCCGCTCCCAGGTGACCCGTCCTCAGGTGTGTTACCTGCCGCCCCCGGCGTGGCACCCCCCCAACCAGGCGGGCTGGCTTGGGCCGAGTCCTCGCCTGATGGACCAGGTCACAACTCACAACCCATCCACCAGCCCAGGTTACAGCCCAATCCAGCCAGCGTCCCTTAGGACATCTGTTTCCCCGCAAACAGAGCCTGTCTTCCAACAGCCCCCAGTGACGTTTTGGACACTGCTGTGGTCACAGTTCTCTTTGGCTACAACCACTGGGGACGCATAATTCTTCTCCGTGAGTGATCCTATGCCTGTTGGACACTGCTCAAGTCACAAGTTAACTCAGCCATGCCTAACTAGGACTCCTGTTACCTGAAATCTGGGGTCGAGTCTGACTTCAACAGTCTGATATTACCTGATGGATTCAGCCCAGTTTACAATCCAACTCAATCAACACCTGACTGGTGCTTGTTTCCTCAAACCTGACCTCAGCCCACTAGCTCAGAGTACACGCCTGTCACAACCTGGAGCACAGCTCACCTCAGCCAAAACCCACCTAGATGCTTGTGTCCCAAAATCTAGCACACAATTGTTGAGAGCTCATTCATTCCAGAATAAATAATTAACTGTGCCCCCACTATGTGCCATGCACTGTGCTAGACATTGAAGATAAAGTGATGAAAAGTACAGCAAAATATCTGCTCCTGTGAGGCTGACATTCTAGTTGGGGAGACAATACAACCCAACACAATACAATACATTATAACACAATACACAAATAAGACAACTTCAAATACTAAGTGTAAACAAAGAAGCTAAAACAAGGTGGAGTGCCAGGGGATGACTGAGGACATGACTGGGATAGGATGTAGAGAGTTAGGGGCAGTGAGTACCTATGAAGTGGTGACATTTGATCCAAGACCTGAGGGAGAAGTAGGAGACAGCCAGAGTGGCTGGGACATGTGCAAAAGCCTTAAGGTGGCAAAAAACTTGGTGTGTGCAAGCAGCCAGGGGGAACGGGGGGGGGGGAATGGGAGTGGAGCAAGTGCGAGGAAGAGGCAGAGGAGTGGAGGGATAGGAATTGAGCTCAGGGAGGTGAGCAGGGGCTTGTTGGGTTAGGTAGAGTGTGGTATAGTTTGGATTTTATCCTAAGGACAATGAGAAACCACCGGTGTCAGAAAAATAATTGCCAGACCTTATTCAATATTTTCAATTTAATCTTTCAGGGGGTAAATGGGAGAAGAGGCTGTTCCAAACCAAGGACACGACCCACGTACAGTCAGGAAATGAGAGGGTCTGGGGGAGACAAGGCTATCATCACTTTTCACCCATGACCCACACCCTGACATGTCCCATAAAGTCAGCTCACCCACTAATAGCAAGCCCAAGCCATCAACTTTGGCTTGTTCCCACCCCACCCAACTTCACCCCCTCAGGCATCCTAAGATACCATCTCCTTGAAGCCTCCCTCACCAGCCCTCCCAGCACTTTGACCCAGTGCCAGAACCCCACCTACATTTCAGACACTGCCATTAATTCCACAGAAAGATCACAACCCACATGGGGACCTCCAGCCTCAGACAATGCCCTGATTTCTCAACTTGCTCCATTGCAGCCAAACCACCAGAGATTATGGCTGATATAAAAAATTCAAGTCTGGAAGAATTGTCTTGCCGTGGAACATGGGTTTAAGATGCTGCGATAGGTTGTTGCTCTGGGTTAGTGCGATGTCTTGAAAGTTCGTCCATCCATCCGTCTACCCACCCATCCATCCAACAAATGTTTTAAGTGCCTGCTCTGTGGATTCCCATAGCTTATGACAGGGGTTGGGCTGGTCCTAGGGGCCAGGCTGGAAGCATAGATGGATGCCGTGGGCTGAGGGTTACACAATAAGGAGTGGAGGGGACTGTGGAGAACTGGGGATCGCACAGCCCATCTAAAGGGCATTGTGGCACAGCTCATTCCCGGAGTTGCTAGCTTTTCAGATTTCTCAAGGGAAGTCAGAAACCTAGAGTTGAGGGCAAAAATCTCTTGATTTTTAGATGTTGGCAACTAATTTTAAAAAACTTTTTTAATGCTATATAAGCAACACAACACATTTTTTTTTCTTTTGACATATCTCAAACTTACACAGAAGTTAGGTGTACAATTCAAATAGCTTTTTGTTCCTGAATCATTTGAGCCTAAGTTGCTGACAAAATGCCCCATCACCCTAAATACTTCAATGTGTATTTCCTCCAAACAAGGATGTTCTCCTACAGAATCGCAATACATCCATCAATGCAGAAAATTAACACTGATGCATTTTTAATGTGTCTAATACTCAGAGCTCATCAACTTTTGCCATTTGTCCAAAGGATGTCCTTTGTAGCAAAAGGGTCCAGTTCAGGATCTCATGTTGCATGTAATGGTCCTGTCTCTTGAGTCTCCTTCAGTCTGGAACATTCCCCAGTCTTTGTTTGGCTCTCGTGACCTGGACTCTTTTGAAGGGCAGGCGCTTTGGGGAATGTCCCTCAGTTTAGGTTTGTCTGATGTTTCCTCTCAATTAGGTTCAGACCAGGCATCATAGATTAGATGCAAGTTGTGGCTTCTGTATATCATGAAATATCACAGAAGTGATGCTGTGTCCTTATTGCATCATAACAGATGATATAGGTGACTTCAATTTGTCCAATTATGGATGATGTTAATTGTGATCACTTGAATAAGATGGTGCCTTCCAGGCTTCTCACTCTGAATTTCTTCTTTTCCTCTTTGAAATTAATAAATATTTCATAGGGAGGTACTCTGAGACTAGGTAAATATTCCATCTCTCATCAAATTTTCCCTTTATTTATTTCCATCAGTACAGGCTCTTGATTCCATGGGTTACAATCCATTACTGTTATTATTTATTTGGGTGCCCAGTGTATCCTAGATTTGGTCCATGATAGCCCCTTTAATCTAGCTTCTGTGTCCTTTTGACACGTCTCCATCATTCTTTAAACACTTCATTACCGTTTGACACAAGATATTCCAGGCTCATCTTGTACTTTCTCTGCCCTAGCTCTGAAATCAGCCGTTTCTCCGTAGAACCCAGGTTTCTTTTAGTAGAGAATGGTATTTAGAAACCAAGATCTAGATGTGCTTATGGTTTGGGGGGTGTCACTGCCCCTAGATCCTATCAGTGGACTGAGTTATACACACACGTGCGCACACACATTTATATCTATATTTATATCTATAGTCTTTTATTGATATCGAAAACCATGAGTTCTCCCTAATAGATCCAGTTCCAGCCTAACTCCACAGGGTTAATTCTAGTCTTTCCATACTGGTAACTCCCTGCTCAGACAGTGAGAAACCTAGTATTCTCACTGTTTTCAGTGTGTTCACTTATTTGACCAACTCCCCGTATGTAACAATTTCTTATTGTTGATGATGCCCTCCCCCCAACAAGGATACCCTCTACACCCCACTCAAGTTCTGACACCACATACCAAGCTGCCTTTCCATGAGGATGACCTTCTCACTCACGCAAGCTCTGGCCCTCTGTGCTGGGCCACCCTCACCCCATGCAGACACTCTTCTTATCCCTTTTGAACTATGACACCTCTCTTTGGACCGGCATGTACCCTCTCCCCCTCCCCCCATCGCTGATGTTTACCTTGCTGGGACCCACCTAGGGGATCAAATTGTTAAAGAACAGAAGGGAGGGGAAGGGAAGGGAAGGGGAGGGGAGGGGAAGGGAGGGGAGGGGAGGGGAAGGGAGGGGAGGGGAGGGGAGGGGA
>NW_020837972.1:7277341-7513013 GCF_003676395.1 Aethalodelphis obliquidens
GGGGAGGGGAGGGGAGGGGAGGAAAAGGGGAGGAGCCACATAGACCTTTAGCCAGCTGGCTTTAGCTATAGGCCATCAATCCCTACCTTTAGCTTACAGTAATGGGGCAGACTTCACACACTCAGTACATATGTGTTGAGTGTTTACTCTGAACCAAAGAGGACAGAAGTTGTAATCAACAACAAATAAAGTGTCCTGGGGGAAATGCTGCCAGACACAGAGGAGCCACCTCTGTGGGCCATCGCACTTGCTCCACTGGCTGCACACCTGCTCTGAAATCGATTTGTGGGACCAGCTTGGCCAGTGGAGTTAATCCTAGTGCTTGTCATTGACTCAGTGGGAGTGAGGTGTTCATGCAACAAAGTTGCATCATTTTCCTGAACCCACTCCACCCAGTGTTAATAGCTTCTTCCCAAACTGAATCAGCAAATCCGGGTTACTCAGACTGACCCTTCCCAACAGAGTCTGTTGGGATGGGTAAAGTAGACCATGTTGGTGGTCCTTTGGACATTTCATCCTATAACTCAGCCTCCCCACGTGCACCTGGTCATAATAATAATAACAGGTAACATTTATTGAGCACTTACTATGTTTCAAGCCCAACACCTCCACTTTATAGCTATTTGTCCGTGGATAAGTCATTTTCTGTATGAGTTTCCTGTGGCTGCTGTAACAAATGATCACAAACCTGGTGGTTTAAAACAACCTAAATTTATGCTCCCACAGTCTGGAGGCTGAAACCTGTATCACTGGGGCAAAATCAAGGTGTCGGCAGCACTGCACCCCCTCGGAGGGCTCTAGAGGAGAATCTGTCTCTGGCCTCTTCCAGCTTCTGGTGCCTCCAGGTTCCCTTGGCTTGTGGCTGCATCACTCCAGTCTCTGTCTCTAGCTTCACATGGCCTTCTCCTCTGTGTGAAGTCTCTCTCTGTCTCTCTTTTTTTCCTTTTCTTTCTTTTTTTTTCCTTTAGCCGCGCCACAAGGCTTGCAGGATCTTAGTTCCCTGACCAGGGATTGAACCCATGCCCCCTGCAGTGGAAGTGCGGAGTCTTAACCTCTGAACCGCCAGGGAAGTCCCCCGTCTCTCTCTTATGACGCCTGTGATGGCATTTAGGGCCCACTCAGATAATCCAGGATGATCTCTCCATCTCAAGGTCCTTAGTCACATCTGCAAAGACCCCTCTTCCAAATCAGGTCACATTGAGGGCCTCCAGGGATTAGCGCCTGATCTCTTTGAGGGCCATTACTGAGCCTACCACACTTCCCGTCTCTGAGCCTCAGTTATCCCACGTGTAAAATGAGGATAGTAATAATGGTAACTACCTCTCAGGGCTCATGTGGGGTTTAACGGGTTAATGTAAATCAGGCAGTTGGTGACTTGGCAGGCAGGCAGCCCTCAATGAATGGCGTGGTTATTACGAGTCGATTTCTTGAGTTATTTCTACCCAGGACTGGCAATTGTGGGGGTAATTGATTCCAGTGATGTCACATCCCCAACTGCCAGGTTTTCAGCAGGATTAAATGTGCCAAATTGGCTTTGTTGAGCCAACTCCCCTGGGTGTGAAGAGCTGCCATGCCAACCCGCCTTGCTGTTTCGCGGGGCCCGTCTGCCGCTTCTCCCTAATTAACGCAAAGGCGACACACACCAGCAGGCCCACTCCCTGCCATCCCAGGAAAACAGCACCGCATACTACAGCTAAATATTTGAACTTTTTTTTCAGTTGCTGCATGAACATAGTATTTGGGGCATGTAAACAGAACAGAGTAAAGGGAGAAATGCCACCTCATCTTCTACCTATAGGGGCAGCCTCAGGGGAAAAAATGCTATAAGGAAACCCAACCATGTCACTGACAAAAGACAGTGTCACAACAAAGTACCATTGCTATTAGTAGCTCTACCACTTCCAGCTGTGTGACCTTGGGCAAAGAATATAATCTCTCTGAGCCTTGGTTTCCTCATCTGTGAAATGGGTATCCTAATAGCCCCTCCTTCAAAGTACTGAGAATATTCAAGGAGATGGCACCTAAGAATTTAAGGATCCACCTGGGACACAGGTTGGCACTCGGTATATGTCACATGGGGATGCTGAAGGTGAGGACGTTGATGGTTCTAGAAATGCCCTCCCCAGCTCTCAGTAATTCTGGGTGGAAGTAGAGTGAAAGCACCCAGGCCCACCTCTCAGGGTACCCAGGATCTGGTCCTGACTCTTGTTGACTGGTTTCCAGACTCTACTTCCCTTTGTGAGCCTCAGTTTCCCCATGTGTTGAGTGAATGGGTCCAGCATGATGATTTCAAAAGCCCCCTTTGGTCGGGGGGAGGGATAAATTGGAAGATTGGGATTGACATACACACACTGCTATATATAAAATAGATAACTAATAGGAACCTGCTGTATAGCACAGGGAACTCTACTCAGTACTCTGTAATGGCCTATATGGGAATAGAATCTAAAAAAGAGTGGATATATCTATATGTATCACTGATTCACTTTGCTGTACACCTGACTAACACAACGTTGTAAATCAACTATACTCCAATAAAAAAATTTTAAAAATAAAATAAATAAGCTAAGCTGAGGCCATTAAAAAAAAGTCCCTTCTACCTCCTAATTCCACTAGTGGCTCTCGGGGTGTGTCCCTCACTCCTACTGCCCCCTGGCAGCTGGCTTTGCTGCAGGACCCAGGCCAGTAACTTTACTGTCCCAATGAGTGTGCAGTGGAGGCACACCTCGGTGGACAGGACGAGTGGCAAAGCTTTTCTCGGGGACAAAGGCTCCTGAAACTCAATAGAGGAGTCTGGGAACATCCCAGGTGCCTGCTCAACAGAGGTCGCACTGAATTTTTAGGAACCCATAGTGCACACTGTCCAGGTTCCGCGGGAAACCTCTCCAGCAGAGGTGTGGCCCTCTAGCCCATGTCCCCACTCCCCCCCGACTATGAGGACATAGTGCCCCACTTGCCATAGTTTCATTCACCCACTCTCTAGGTATTTATTAAGCACCCACTGTGTACCAAGCAGTAGAGCAGAGGCTGGGACACACAGCAGGAACCAGATAGCCAGGTCCCTGGCTTTCATGAAGTTCACGGTCTAGTGTGGGCAGGATGTTAATTTTTTAAATTATTTCTTTAACACTGCAGTGAACACTATGGAGGAAAAATCCAGTGTGTTCTGAGGCCAGGTGACCTGATCCAGTCAGCGGGGTTGGGGGAGGGCTTCTCAGAGGAAGGGGCATTTACACCAAGACCTGAAGGATGAGGAGAAGTTAGAAGGGGAAACAGCCTTCTAGGCAGAGGGAACAGCACAGCAGAAACACTGGCCGTGAGACTTAAAGAAAAGGCTAGTGTGCTTGGTGGAATTGGCCAGGGCCCAGACCGTGCCAGGTCCAGCGGCTTGTTCATGGTGTGGCTTCACGTGGAAGGAGAGGGGGAGCTGAGGAAGCCTCAAGGTTAAGCACAGAAGGGAGCTGCCCAACACCATCCACCAGTCACCTTGAACTTAGGAACTTAGGAAATGGAGGCTCTCTGCCATCCAGGCATGGCCAGTGGGTGCCCATGTTTGGGAAAGGCATGGAAAACACAGGACTGGCTTGAGGCCCCATCTCAGTGGACTGTGCCCAGATCTGACAGCCCAGCAGGATGGAACCGGCATGGGCTCTGGGGTGGTGAGATCTGACTTACACCATACAGGCCAACCACACTAAGCTTCAGTTTCCCCATCTGAAAAGTGGAGTTGTGATAACCCATAATTCCTAGAGACGCTGAGGACAAGGGGAAGTCACACAGGACAGTAGATGTTCAGTAAGTGCTAAGCAGCTGCTGGCCAAGTCTTCTCTTCTTTGCAGCTTCTGTTTCCACCTCCACATGCTGAGGCCACCAGCTGCTCTCAGTAGAGACACTGGCTCTGCCACTTACCTCATTTGGGCATGACCTCTCCATCTCTGGGCCTCAGCCCCCGTGTAAACAGAGGAATTTGGATGGGGTGAGCTCCACCACACTGGCCCAGGTGGTTTTCCAGCTGTGGTGACGTCAGATCCAGCAGGGGGAACTTGTCACAGAGATGTGTTTTGGGGCCTCAGCCCCCAGAGGGAGCTAGGGAAGAACCTCTGACATCCCTTCCCCAGCTGTTGTCATGGTCCAAGAATTACACTTGGATCCTAAAAGCGAGGGTCTCATACACCACCTGTTTTCTAGAAAGTGTGCCATTTGCACGTCGTGAGGCCTGTCTTCAGAAGTTCAGCCGTGGGAAACCAGCCCGAGCGCTGAAAGATCAGAGTTAAAACAACCACGTTAATCCATGCCCCTGACATACCGCCCAGAACAGCATCCTTTTGGAATTCTCTTGTGAATGTGGGCCACAGCTGACTGCCAACCTGCCTGGGGAAAGGAGTGTTTGAAGAGTTATTTTGTTTTCTTGTGGTTTCTCTTGCCAATAACACACGGAAATATCCATACCCACAGTGTGATGTGTGCTGCAGAATGACGATGATGATGATCTATATTCCATGACCTGACTTTTTACATTAAAAAGTTGAAACAGAAAAAAAAAATCACACGTTGAGATGGTTGCACAATATTATGAATATACTTAATGCCACTGAATTGTACACTTAAAAATGGTTAAAATGTTGATTTTTATGTGTATTTTACCCCCAAAAAAGTCATGTATTAAAACAAAAAGAATTGTACTTTGAGCAATGCTGCTCTAGACAAGTCTGTGTATGGGAGTACTTCCTGCTGACTGAAAAATTATTTAAGCAACAAGACTCTATTTTACCTTCTAAAAAGGAATCTCATTGTATGTATAGATCACGTTTTCTGTATCCATTAACAACTCTGTACTGTACACGTAAAGATGTTTTAAGAGGGTAGATCTCAGGTTGTATGCTGTTTTACCATAAAAACTAGTAAAAAGAAAAATCTTAAAAGAAAAAAAAAGGAATCCCAAGCTATGGGGTGGGGTCCCACTTGGTGGATTAATTCCATATTTGACATCACCATCAAGGACCAGATTCTTCTGTTCCTGCCCTGCGAAGGTCATGGTCAGCTGTGTCAGGGGCTTCCTCCCGGAGAGGAGGGCCGCAGCAGTACCACAGGTCTCCCACAGACCCAGTAAAACCACCCCTACCCCCAGGAGATGTGCCCTTAAATGTCATTGGGCAGGACTGGGCCCCAAGCCCACCGCCAGCCCAGTCAAGGGCATGGCTCCATCATAGCTGACTTAGACAAATCAGGATTTACTCCTGAACCACACGCAGAGAGGAGTAGACACCCCACCCCAATCAGTGTGCAGCTCAAGCAGGGAAACTGGGAGAATGGCTATGTGTTTATCAACTGGTGGTGAGCAAATTAGTACAGGCAGATCTCACTCTATTGCGCTTCACAGATACTGTGTTCTATACAAATGGAAGGTTTGTGGCAACCCTGTGTCAAGTGAGTCTGTTGGTGTCATTTTTCCAACAGACTTTGCTCATTTCATGTCTCTGTGTCACCAAGACACTGGTAATTCTCACAATATTTCAAACTTTTCCATTATTATTATATTTGTTATGGTCATCTGTGACCAGTGATCTGTTTTTTGTTTCTCGGGGTTTCTTTTTTTGGCCGCACTTCGGCGAAGCATGTGGGATCTTAGTTCCCAACTAGGGATCAAACCCGCGCCCCCAGCATTGGAAGTGCAGTCTTAACCACTGGACTGCCAGGGAAGTCCCTGATCGGTGATCTTTGATGTGAGTGTTGCAAAAAGATCATGACATGCTGAGGCTCAGATGATGGTTGGCATTTTTTATCAATAAAGTATTTATTTTATTTATTTATTTTTTGGCTGTGTTGGGTTTCTTTGCTGCGCACCAGCTTTAGTTATGGCGAGCGGGGGCTACACTTCATCACAGTGTGTGGGCTTCTCATGGCGGTGGCTTCTCTTGTTGCGGAGCACGGGCTCTAGGCGTGTGGGCTTCAGTAGTTGTAACTTGTTGGCTCAGCAGTTGTGGCTCTCGGGCTCTAGAGCACAGGCTCAGTAGTTGTGGCACAAGGGCTTAGTTGCTCCGTGGCACATGGGATCTTCCCGGACCAGGGCTCGAACCCGTGTCCCCTGCATTGGCAGGCGGATTCTTAACCACTGCGCCACCACGGAAGTCCCAATAAAGTTTTTTTGTTTTTTTGGTTTTTCTGCGGTTTGCGGGCCTCTCACCGTTGTGGCCTCTCGTGTTGCGGAGCACAGGCTCCGGACGCACAGGCTCAGCGGCCATGGCTCACGGGCCCAGCCGCTCCGCGGCATGTGGGGTCTTCCCATACCGGGGCATGAACCCGCATCCCCTGAATTGGCAGGCGGACTCTCAACCACTGCGCCACCAGGGAAGCCCCAATAAAGTATTTTTAAATTAAGGTGTGTGTATTGTTTGTTTAGACATAATGCTGTTGCACAATTAATAGACTACAGTATAGTGTAAATGTAACTTACATATGCATGGAAACTAAGAAATCTGTGTGACTCATTTTATTGTGGTATTTGCTTTATTGTGGGGGTCTGGAACTGAACCTGCAATATCTCCAAGGTCTGCCTGTAACAGTTTCTCAGCTCTTTCCCTTAGGAGAAAGGGAACTAAACCCAGCACTTGAGCAGGCGCTATGCAGAAAACTGTCGGCATTAAGGCAATTATAACACGAACAGGTATCACTTGTCAAGTGCTAATCATGTGTCCAGCACTGGGTTGAGGCAGCTGTTAAACAAACCAGCACTACTATCCCCATTTTACAGGTGAGAAAATTGAAGCTCAGAGATACGAAATAATTCAGTGCTAGTCAAACAATTGAGTGCTAATAAAACACAAAACTGGGGCTCTGAGAGGCAGCCCCATAGCCCCAGGGTCTTTGAGCTCACCTGTCTGCTTCTGCATCCTTGTCTTAGGGAGGGTAGGGAGCCCAGCTCAGCAGAGAAACCAGGGTGGTTGATGTCGAAACGCTGTGAAAACCCAGCGTAGGTAAATGTGCCTTGGCATCGCCACCTGCTGATTAAGTGAGGGCATTGCATGGCCTCCAGCACTGTCACGTTTCAGCTAATAGGGAGCTGCTCCCGTGTCATCATGCCACCTCCCCATTCCTGTTTTCTCCTCCCATGCCAGGACACCCAAAGACAAGTCCAAGAACAGCCCCAAGGAATGGTGCGCTGGCCCAGGGCCCAGTGTGTGCAGCGTTCACCTCGATGGTTGCCTGCCAAGGCTTTCTCTCCTAGTCCCCTGTGGGCCGTAGTCATCAAACTGTCACTAAATATTGAATATTGCTGAACTCTTTATATGGCCCAGCTGGCCCACATCTGCTGGCCTCTTTTAAGAGCTGCATCTACAAGTCACAAGCTGCTGGAAAAGCAGACTGAAAAGAGATTTACAAGCTCTGGAGGTTGGGTGTAAATCCTGACTCTTGTCGTCCTTGCCGTGTGACCTCAAGAGAGTTGCTTGAGATCTCAGTCTCAGCTTCCTCATCTGCAAAATGCAGGCAGGAACCTCACATGTTAGAGGGAAGCTTAAACAAGAAACTACATCTAAAAGCATCTGACACATGGTAGGTATTCAAACAATGTTAGTCCCTTTATGTTTTTCTTTTTGTTGTCTTTCAATACCATCTTTCCCTTTTTCTTTTGGAGAAAAAGAAGGGACTCAAGTTGGGGGGAATCTACTCATTCATTCTCAACGAATATTTATTAAGTGCCTCCATTGTGCCAGGCACTGGAGCCACAGCAGGGAAGGTAATGATCCCTACCCTCTCGGTGCTTCAGAGTGTTCAGGACCTGGAATCAGACAGAGCTGGGTTCAAGTCCTGGCTCTACCACCTACAAGCTGTGGTTCCTTGGGCAAGTGCCATCCCAGAAGAAGAGGCCCAGAGGCTATGGCCTGGGGCCTCAGGCTTCCAGGACCAGGCCAGTCAAGCCCTAGGCCCTTGATCCCAGTAGTGGAGCTTGTTTGCTCCTTTAAGGCTATTATACAGATGAGGCAACTGAGGCCCAGAGAGTGGAAGGCCCTTGCCCAAGAGGCACAAAATCAGGACCTGAAGGCAAGTCTCCCACAACACAATTCACATGTTTCTAAAGTTCCTACCACACTCAAGGAGGCCCATCAACAAGTATTTATTTATTGGGCTCTTTTGTTGTGTGGGCAGCTCTGGCTGGGTTGATCAGAGTGGGTGGCTGCTTCCCTTCTCCACTGGGGACACAATATGGAAGAGTGGCCATGACCTTGGCCAAAGGGGTTGGGACCAATCGGAGGCTGACCCTAGGGAATCTCACGCATGAGGCAGGGCAGATGCTGAGTAAATATGTGTCAAGTAAAGGGGGATGTAAGAGACAGTGCTCACCTGAGTAAAGGGGGATGTGAGAGACAGTGCTCACCTGAGATGCTCACCTGAGCTCACCTGAGGTGCTCTGCTGTTTGGCCCTCTCCATTTAAACCTTCATTTCCTCTCACAAGGGCAACCCTAGAAAGCAGCCCCGATGGTATTCTTTTTAAAAGCTAAACTGAGGCACAGTAAAATTTTCAAGACTTACTGATTTGAATCAGGCAGCACCAAAGAAAAGGTGGTCGGGAGCGCTCCACTGGCAGAATCTAGGAGAGAGGTTTTTAGAAAGAAGATGTGAAAGCAAGGAAATCATTTGATTGGCTATTGCTTAAGGGGTTGCCTTGTTTGGGAACGCCTAGCTGGCTGTTGGTGATTGGTAAGTTTCATTTTCTCGGATTCAAGTGCATTGGCTCTGGCCTCGGTTTAGGTTGGCTTGCATAGGCTACAGAGGCATCAGGGCCTCCCCAGTCTCACGGCCTCCTTTTTCAATTACTTTAACATTCTCATTTCACAGACGAGGACACTGAGGCACAGAGTGATGAAATGACCTGTCCAAGACCACATGACTAGCGTGGTGGAGGTTGCAGCAGAGGCCACACTGTTCAACCGGACATTATGCTGCATCCAGGAAAACAGAGAATGGAATAAAGGGAGGAAGGAATGAAGGAGAGAGTAAATGAAGACAAGAATGGGAAAATGAAAAGAGCATGAATCAAAGAGCGGATGTTTTCATTTTTTTAACGGAATAGTTGATACATAAGATAATACACGTAACACTTGCGAATTATAAAACACACTAAGAGAATGAACAGACTTGAACCCACCACTATCCTAAGACAATAGAAAGTTACCAATAACTCGTCCCTACTGACGCCAGCGGTTCTGCGAGCTGGCTGCACGTCGAAAGCACCTGGGGGGCTTAGACAACCACTGATACCCTCAGGGAGCTTGATGGGATTTGTCTGGAGTTTGGTTTGGACATCTGGATTTTTAAGAGCTCCCGAGATGATTCTCATGCGCAGCCAGGTTTGAGAACCACTGGCTTATAATCACCTCCCCTATCATATCCCTCTGATTTCCCCCCATCCTCACCTTTATCCTGAATTTGGTGTAGTGAATGGATTCTTTTCCTCTTTCCTTGCCTGTTTCTAGGACTAGCGACGTTTGCGATTGAGCTCCCGCCCATCACGCGGGGGCACCAGAGAAAAACACAGCCTTCTTTTTCCTCTCTGCGCGTCTAGTAATCGCGCTGCAGGAGGCTTGGCCCTCGCGGCGCTCCGTCGCCGACCCGTTGCCCCGGCAACGAGCAGGGAAACGGCCGGCGTAGGTGCAGCTCTGCCCGGAAGGGTTGCAGCGGGCTGGGCCGGGCTCGGTTGGGACATGCTGCAGCTCGGGCCGGGACAGCCTTCGAAAATTCCGGGGCGCAGAGAAACGTAAGTCGGGGGTTTGGGCTCGGCCGGGGGCCGGCTTTGAGGCCGGGACCCTCAGAGCCCCGCTGCAGTCGGTTCCGCGCTGGCGGGAAGCGCGCCCGCCGTCGCCGGACGCGATCGCAGGGAGCCCGGGGGTTCGGCTTCCCGTTCTCACTCTGCTTCCCGCGCGCTCTGGGTCCGACACTTTCCTCTGTAACCGCTTTTGTTACAGAGGGATGCGACTTTTTCAGGGAGCAGCCCAGCTTGTTGGTGGCAGATCCGGGACCGGAATCTTAAGTTTTCTGACTCCTGGTGCAAAGATCTATCCGCGGGCGGCTCACAGGGCAAGGAAAACAGTTTGTCAAGCCTGCCACAGTCTGAAGACAGATCATAAACTGGCAGCCTCAGGCTAACCTCGGCCCATAGACGCAGATCATTTTCCTTCGGGATCGGAGGACTCTGAGTGTGCTTATTCAACAGAAGCTCCTTAAGCATTGTCACAGCCAAGCACTGTGTAGACCTTGCACATAGGGCAGCTTTTGGACCAGGGGAAAAGGTGTCCGGAGTGAGACTGGTTCTGCTTTCAAGTTTCCAGCTGTGTCCCCAGATTACTCCTTGACCCATGCAAATTGATTCCTCTCTCTGGGTGGTGGTTTCTCCATCCGTAAGATGACGGATCTCCCTCCATGCTAATCCAGAACACTTCCAGATGTGACACCTGGATTGGGCCACTCTCTGCGGGTTGCCGAAGCCAGGGCATGTTGGTCCCAACAGGCAGCCTCTTGCAGTCTACAGAGCCCGGGCACTCATCTCAGACTAACATGAATTAGGATCCCAGCTCTTTTATAAATTTCCTCCACTTCCTGGTTTTGTGATCTTGAGCAAGTCATTTTACCTCTTTGAACTTAAGTTTTCTCACCTGCCAAAAAATGGGCCGATAGTAACAATGAAAAAGATCGTATATGTCAAGGGCTTGGCACACACAAGTATTCCTTAAATTATTATCTATGTTACCTTAGGCAGAGCATAGAAGTCCCCAGTGTGCTTGTCCAGCGTTGCCAGGACTGGTTCTCTGTCTCTGTCTGCAGTGCCCTTCATGATGTCTGGCTCACAGCCCAGTGCAGTCCACGCTTATTTAAGTAGATGATTTGCAGTCCTGATGACAAGTCATTTTTAAAATACTGGTGCCTGGGGGCCTACACTAAGACTTTTTGATTTAACTAGTCTGGCGTGGGGCCCAGGCTCTACCAGGCGATTCCAGTGTTCAGCCAAGGGGTGAGGATCACGCATTAAAGGGATGAGGGGTTGCAGCAGGCTCATTCTCTTACCACTGCTGTTCTCCTCAGATGGCACTCCCCACGCTGCCCTCCTCCTGGTGCAGCCGGAGGCTCCCGGATCAGCAGGCTGCACGACAGCAACGCCGGGAGCAGGAGGCCCAGCTTCGGCAGCAGTGGGATCAGAACAGCCGCTACTTCAAGGTGTCTGACATCTGCAGCTCCAAACAGGCAGAATGGAGCTCCAAGGCCTCCTACCAGAGGAGGTAATTGTGTGGTGACCACCATCAGTTAGGGTTGAGGGCCACTTGCTGTCAGGAGATGTGACCTTAAGGACCTGGGGGAGTGTGGCTGGACAGCATGGATTACCTGCACAGTGATGTCTTTCCAACTGGAAATTGAAAGAAAGATCATCAGTGAAGTAACGAATTCGCACTGAAAAAGATAAAATGAGAAATGTATGTAGAATGTGGAAGTCTCCTTCGTAACCCCATACCCCCAGGAGAGAACCACAATGAACTGTCTGGTGCATATCCTCCCATACTCTTCTCCATTTGTGTTTGTGTGTAAATATATATACACATATACACCCATTTTCTGTAGAAATGCATGTAAAAACATTGAAGTTAAAAGCATAGGTTTTAGGGGCTTCCCTGGTGGCGCAGTGGTTGAGAGTCCTCCTGCTGATGCAGGGGACACGGGTTCGTGCCCTGGTCCAGGAAGATCCCACGTGCCGCGGAGCGTCTGGGCCCGTAAGCCATGGCCGCTGAGCCTGCGCGTCCGGAGCCTGTGTTCCGCGACGGGAGAGGCCACAACAGTGAGAGGCCCGCGTACCGCAAAAAAAAAGCATAGGTTTTGGAGTCAGACAGACCTAGATAGAAACCCTGACTGTGTCACTTGCTGTATGAATGAGCTCAGTTTCCTCATCAGTGAAGTGGGGCTAAAACAGAACCTACTTTATAGGATTTATGTGATGATTAATATAAGACCGTCCGGGTATGTAGTACCTGGTACACGGTAACTGCTCAAATAATATTAGCTGGTACCGTTAGCACGCGCATATATAAGCCCATTATACATTTTCTTCTTGCAAAAACAAGATTCTATTATGCGTAGTGGTTCTGTCACCTCTGTTCACTTTGGCTGGAAGAAACCTTCCCGGGTCACCACATTCTGTCTGCCTCAGCCTCTGTCACCCACACAACCAGCCACGTGTTCCCTGTGCGGCTGTAGCACATCTGGTTGATGGTGGCTCCTTCTTACCCAGCATGTACGCCTACCAGCGGGAGAAGATGAAGGAGGAGGGGAGGAAGCGTCTGGAGGCCCGACGGCAGAGACTCAGGCAGCTTCTGGCGGAGGAGCAGGACCTGCTGGCCAGAGAACTGGAGGAGCTGAGGCTGAGCATGAACTTGAGGGAAAGAAGAATCCGGGAGCAGCACAGGAATCTGAAGTCAGCCCGAGAGGAGCAAAGGAAACTGGTAAGTAGCTTTTTAGGAGGCTGCAGAGCGGGAGTCCCCAGCCTGTCAGTGATGCCACGTGGGGTCCCCTCGGGGGCTCTGACCTGTTAAGACCACACTTCACTCCAGAGCCAGTCGGGAAAAGTGCTTACTCTGAGTTGTTCTTTATGTGTGTTTTCCATGAGTCATCTCTATTCTCTTTGGCCCCTTAATCATTACATCTGAGTCCTTTTTCTTTATTCTAGTTCTCTGGTCCCACAAAGGGCTGGGAGTGGTATATTTTATCTTCCAAAGTAGTCGTGTGCGATGGTGAGCCCCAGAACTCTGTTTTTAAGCCTGTTGTATATTTTGAAACAGATCTTTAGTATCTAGGACCCATCTGTAGCATCAGATTTGGGCCCCCTTTTGACACCATTATAAGAGTCATTTGTCAGCACTGTGTGCTTCCAATCAGGTGTCTGGCTCCCAGCGCCGTGGGTGTGAGGCATGTGGGAGGTCTGAAGGGCAGGCACAGTGCCGGGTGCTAGTGGAGGAGCTCTTAGCCTGAGCTGACTTCTATTGTGGGTTATCCAAAATGTGGACAGATTGGAAAAGTGACATCAGGCTTCCCTCTTTGTGTTTTCTTGACAGATTGCTGAACAGCTTTTGCATGAACACTGGAAAAAGAACAACCCCAAACTTCGAGAGGTGAAAACCAAGGAGATCCTTCTGTTGATTTGCCTAAGTAGATGAAGTCATGTTTCCCGTCTTGTTTCTAAGCTTGCATCTTGTGCTGGGGTGAAACAGAGATCACTCCAGCCACCTTGAAAAGAAGCCCCACACAGAAGATCTGGGTCATTCGGTTAACAGCTACAAGTGGCTGTGAGGTTGGGACGTCTGATAGGGAGGGGGGACCCCAAGGGCAGAGGCTGTGTAGGCAGAAGGGGCCACCTTGGACGGCCTCATACGGTCTTCCCCTGGAAGTGCTGGGGAGCGCCTGCGTGATTTTAAGCAGGGGTGCAACAGGGTCCCAGCTGCATTTTGGGGAGCAGCAGCTTTGGCAGTAATGTCGAGGTGGGGGGGAAGGGGTGATGTCAATTGAGGGGTTGCTGCCGCAGCCCAGGCAAGTAATGGTAAAGGTCAGAACTGGGGTGGCAGGAGAAAGGGGGACAAATCCACAGGCTTCGGGGCAAGGAGAGAGTGGGGCGTCTTGGCTGGGGTGACATCACTCAGCAGAGATTGGGCTAGAGGGAGAGAATCCCATGAAGGATATAATTAATTAGTTTCAGTGTATAGTTTGTGTATCCACTTGGTGTGTTCACTTGTGTGCTCATAACTTCATGTAGAAATTGCCAGTCACAAGTACTAGAGCGTCTGGCTGCTCTGCAGTGCTGTGCGGTTAGCACTAAACCCGGGAGGACTCCTCTCCCCAGCCATTTGTAGATTTCAGTGGCTCCTCCAAAGTCATGTACTCAGATGTTTATTCAGAACATTCAAGTTAGTTGCAAAGGTTTACATGTGTGAGCTGAGGAAGAAATTTAAAACTTTTATAAACAATTTCCCAAACAAAAGCTTTTGGACAGTGATACAATTCATTTTCTGATCCAAAAGATTGTTTAAACCCAAATCTCTTATTAATTACCCTAAATTTGTTGCATCTATTGATACAGGTAGTGCTTGTTTTTACAGCTGCTCTTTTGCAGAGGGAGTACTGGGGAGCCAGGCCAAAGGTTGAGTCTGTTCCTCATCCAGCTTCTGCCCTGGGGCCTGGCAGGCTTTAGACCTACCAGGGTGGCCTTTGAGATTAGATTTCCATTTCAGTGTCTGCTGACCTGTTCCGGCTCAGCCCCAAGGGTACTGGAAGAAAAGTTTGTTACTTTTCTCCAATTCTTGACATGGTTTAGAATTGACTGGTCCTTTGGTTTTCTAATTGACTTGTAATCAGACTGTATATGTTGGGGTCACCATGCACTTACTTATAAGACACCTGGCCACATTCCAGGCCATGACACTGTACTCGGCAGTGAATATGTGTCCAATGAATCAGTTAGGAAGTTTATTCTCTGCCTTCTCGTCCTCAGATTGAATTGGAACTTCACAAGAAACATGTGATAAACTCTTGGGAAACACAGAAAGAGGAAAAAAAACAGGTGTGGTATGTGTTGGGAGACTGTCTCCATGTCTTTTTTTTTTTTTTTTTGCGGTACGTGGGCCTCTCACTGTTGTGGCCTCTCCCGTGGCGGAGCACAGGCTCAGCGGCCATGGCTCACGGGCCCAGCCGCTCCGCGGCATGTGGGATCTTCCCGGGCCAGGGCACGAACCCGTGTCCCCTGCATCGGCAGGCGGACTCTCAACCACTGCGCCATCAGGGAAGCCCTGTGTCCATGTCTTTGAATTTGTTTCTTGTTTTCAATGTTAATGACTCCAATACAGGAATAGACTTTTTCTCGGTTTACTTAACACATGTTAAAACTGAACGTTTGCTGCTCTTATGCAGACAAGAATCCTACGTGATCACTCCCAGGGGCAGAGTAAGACAAGGCGTCCAGGGCTGGTTGATGGTAGACGCAACATGCATCCTTAAAGGTTGTTTCTGTTGCAGCACCCTCTTTTGATGTGATTTACGTCATAAGTCTCAACCTTGGTTTATAGCAGCAACTCTGGGGATAAAAGTCCACACCTCCGTGGACCCATTGCTTCACCTCTGGGTTCATTTTGGAAAGTGTTTTGTTGACTTGTGGAGGGGAAGGAACCCTGGTGTTCTTGAGCCCCTCCTCTGTACCAGGCACTGTGCTGAGAGCCTCCCCAGCTTCGTCTCTGAGGGCAGCACCACTCCCGTGGTTCCCACAGTGAGAATCGAGCCCAGGAAGATGCACCTTTGCGTGGGCCACACAGCTGATAAGTGCGTGGCCTCCTCGGGTACAGACGTGTTGGAATGAGGAACGGGCCCTGAGGCCTGCTGACCGGTGGTGGGGAGCTGGGTCTTTGCCAGCTCCATGCTACAGATACTCACCCCCAGGTCCCTTTGGCTCCATGCAGCAAGAAGCCGCCGAAGAGGAAAAGGAAAAACGGTATGAAAATGAATATGAAACGGCCCGACGGGAAGCACTGGAACGGATGAAAGCAGAAGAGGAGAGGAGGCAACTGGAGGGTAAACTGCAGGCAGACGCGCTGCGCCAGCAGATGGAGGAGCTGAAGGTGAAGGAGATGGAGGTGAGGGCAAGCCCCGGCGCCAGGGCCTCCTTGCTCGCAGCTCCTTCTTGTTAGGAAACGGGCGTTTAAAAAGCTGCGCTAAACAGAGACCATATCCAGGGGGGCGATTCTAAGAAGGGAAACAACGCTGGGCTCTCCTTCTGACATGTGCTCCCACCTGTGGTTCTTTCTGTGCCCAGATTCTAGAGTGTCAACCGTCAGGAGATAACACGCGTCCCCTCCGACGTGTGTAGAGAGGCCTGCTGTCTGAGAGCCTCCCGAGTACTTGGATTTCAAGTGCTCTTAGTAGACTTGACTTAGTCTGATGATCCAGCACACAGCTCTCGCGGGAGACTAGCAGTTGGGGGGTCTCAAGGCATAAACCATGAGGATCTTTGGTCCTGGAAGCTGTTTTGAGAATACTGTGCACAGTTGCTCTGAGGGGCTAGATCTTCTCATGCAGGCGAGGGGAGCACTCCCCCCTTCCCCAGGCCAGAATGATTCAAGAACTAGATCCTTTGTGCCCACTATGTATTCTAAGTGCCGAGCACTGGGCTGGCTGCTAGGGATACAGCTGGGAGCTGTATCGGGTCAGGGAGACAGATGTTTAGTTACAATAGGCTTGGAAAGTGCAGGGCCCTGTGGGAGCACGGGGCAGGGGTTCATCCTTGTTGGCAGGGTTGGGAAGGCCCAGCAAGATGAATGAGTGAGCTGGGCCAAGGGGCTCAGAGCCCCGGAGGTGGAAGGGGATCCTGGCACCAGGTGGCCAGGCCACCCTTGTTGCGTCGTGTCTGCTGAGGGATGAAGGAACTCTGATTCTCATGCACTTACCTGGGCTTACCATCTTGTACCCATAGGCCACCAAACTAAAGAAGGAGCAGGAGAATCTGCTGAAGCAGCGCTGGGAGCTGGAGAGGCTGGAGGAAGAGCGGAAGCAGATGGCAGCCTTGTGGCAGAAGGCGGAGCTGGGGTGCGTGTGAGAAGGACCCCCAACCGCTTGCCTGCCTTTCCGAAGCGGGCGAGCCTCTCACTTTCTCAGACGTGCAGTGGTAACCCTGAAACCGAACGGGATACAATCTGCAGAAAGCAGCTGTCTAACCTCTGCTTAATTCTTTAGGAAACACTGAAGGCAACCCATATTTTCTCATTTCTAGACGCTGTTTGAGACATCAGTATAACGTGCAGCTCAACAGACGTACACAGCAGATCCAAGAGGAACTGGTAAATCTGAAGGGACAGCCTGGCGTTTCTTTCACTTTCTTTTGAAAAGCATGTTTTCCATTGCTTAGTAATGGGTGCGTTCTCATAAGAAAACACCAAGTGAGATCCCCCCTTGACCAGCAGCCCCCGCAATCCCTGCCCCTCCCAGAGGTGTCTGTTTGGGTGTACATCTTTCTAGATATGCAGTTGACCCCTGAACCACGTGGGGGTTAGGGGTGCTGACCCCCACGGAGTTGAAAACCCACGTACTGCTCTCTCTGCCTCAAAAACGAATTGATAAATGACCCACTGAAGGGCAGGAAGCTAAAACAGTTTGGTTAGAATCAGGACTCAAACCCTCGTTCATTTCAGTCTACCTACGGTACTCTCTAGTCAAACACTTTTCCCACACTTAGTTAATTTAAAGATCTGTAAAATAAAAATACTAGTATATTTATTGAAAAAAATCTGTAAGTGGACTCACACAGTTCAAACCCATGTTGTTCAGGAATCAACTGTATTTACATACACACACATACAGGGAAGTGGTGAGTTTGGGGGGTTTTCAGTTTCATTTTTAAATGTACTTGAAGTGGCATTGCACAGCATAGTACCTAAGAGTACACCTCAGGCTTCCAGACCAGTGTTCTTAGACTGAGCTTGTTCTTTTTGACTAGCTGCTCGGTATTCCTTGCAAGTATTTTGATGGGCTCCCTCACTGAGACCAGACAGGAGAGTTGCTTTCCCACCCCAGTCGCTTTCCTCTTACGGAACAGCTGCAGTGAGCACTTTGTGCATATATCTCTGTGCATTTGTGTCTCTGTAGCTTATATCCTGTGAAGTGGAATTGCTGGCAAATTGTGTTCTAAAAAGCTGTGCTACCAGCTGTGTCCGAGGGCAGAGATGAGCGTGTGGTGGCAGAGGGTCTCTCCCTGTGGGCAGAGAAAAGCTCCTGGGCCTCTGTGGCGTCTAAATCATCCCTACGTGATCACACCCTGCCTGCTCTGGAAACAGCCCATGTCTTCCCAGAACGCCTGCTTTCAGTGCCGAGGGGCTGGCAGAGCTGAGGCTGTTGCTACTGCAGGGCTGGGCACCGTGCCCACTGCGCTTCCTCGTCCTTCCTCTAGGAGGCAGACAGGCGCATCCTGCAGGCGCTGCTGAAGGAGGAGGACGAGACCCAGCGTGTGCACCTGGCCCGGAGGGAGCAGGCCCAGGCCGATGTGGCCTGGATGAAGCGGGTCATCGAGGAGCAGCTGCAACTGGAGAGGGCGCGGGAGGCGGAGCTGCAGATGCTGTTGAGGTGAGAGGTGGCATCCCGGCCTCTACTTGCACCTCGATCCCCGCAGGTCAGCAGGTCGCTGTGAGGGTTGTCTGCTGTAGATGAAACTCCCATCCTTGTTCCTCTGTCCATCATTCGTGAGGAGCACATCTTTGCTAGTGGACCTGGCTTGTGGGGTGTTTCCCTCGGGTTATTTAAGGTGGAAGCCGTTAGGGTTTAGAGTAAGGATCTGTTCATCTGAGATCTTAGAAACTTGAAAGGAAATGGTTATAAATTATGGAGACATTGAATGCTTCTTAGGTCTATATGAATGGGTCTGGATCCTAAAACTTAATCTGGTAGATTGAAGTACTGGAATAACAAGTAACACTTACTGAGCACTTACCGTGTGCCAGACACTGTGCTAAGTGCTTTACGGTCCTCCTCCTGTTTAATCCTGACATCCAGCCCAGTGCTGGGGTCACAGGGTACTTGGGTCACGGGGAGTCGAGGCAGTCACTCACTTGCCCCAGGCCACAGGGCGAGCTAGAGTGACCGCAGGAACATGGTGACAGAGCTCAGGCACTGGCATGCCCCTCCTCTTCTCCAGCCCCAATGGTTTCATTCACTTCAGTGTTTAAATGTCCTGGATGCATGTCTTCACCAGTGCTTTTTGTAAGGAGATGGAGTGTTAAAAAAGGGAACTTAAAGTGCTTACGATAGTAATACTTTCTGTGAAGTTGTCCTTCCCTGTAATCTGCTGGAAGTTTATTTGGAGGTCGGCTGCACAGAAGGTGTGTGCTACCTGGTGCCTTGGAGCCCTGTTGGTTCTCTTCTACCACCGGTGGTGGTAAGGATCCAGCTGTCATCCTCTCTGTGTCTCCCTAGGGAGGAGGCTAAGGAAATGTGGGAAAAGAGAGAGGCAGAGTGGGCCCGCGAGAGGAGTGCTCGAGACCGGCTGATGAGCGAGGTAATCCGGGAGTGGGCGCAGGTGGCCGGGCGGGTGTCGGGTTGGTGACCACGTGCTGACCCTGCCAAATGTTCTGGGAACAGAGTCCCCTCTGGGCATTTTCAGTGGACTTTCAATATCATTATAAAAGTAATATACGCTTACTAGGAAAAAATTCAGTACAGAAAAGTAAAAAGTAAAAAAACAGTCACCATCTACATCATCTACACAGCCACTATTTATTTCCTTCTACACTTCTGTTTCTATGGATAATGTTTTTTCTACATACTATACTGAGCTATTTGATTTCAATCATTTTATTATACTATTATATCTTCTTTGTAAATGTCATTTTGATGGCTGTGTAATATATCTTGTGGGGATACAGTAGTTTGTTTTTCCGTTTCCTTTTGTGGATCCATTTTTTTTCTGATTTTGAGCTGTTATATATTACTGCGGTGAACATCTTGGTGCAGAAGCCTTTTCCACATTTAGGATTTTTTTCTTGGAGTGCAAAACCAGAAGTAGACTAAGGAACATGACTGTTTTATTTGTCATATATAACTAGTGCATTATAAGACACACACCAATTCAAAGGAAATCTTTTGGGGGAAAAAAGGTCTTTATTATCCATATATTGGAAGTTATCTTAAAGTGGTTTAAAATGGAAATTATATTCTGTGCATGCCAGCATGCTACATTTTAGAACCCATGGGAAATCCGGTCTCAACTGGTGCTTTTTCACTTTTGTGAATACCAGATACTCTCCAGCATCTTTTTATTTTTTTTCCCCCATTTAAAATGTTCCTCCTCTTTGTGGCCACTTTACATGTCCCCCCCCAGAGAGCATGACTGTTGGGTATGGCAGGTGGCTTCCTGCTGTTCCTGGTTCCCAAGTCCTGACCATCATGTGGACATAATCCTGCTCTCGCCAAGAATCAAACACAGCAGGTTTCTGCTGCTTTGAGCAGTAAATTTAAATCCACAAGGTTGGTGGGATGACCCAGACTCTGCCTCTGGCCATCTACGTGGCTTGTGATTTCTTACTTTTTCTAGAACTCACTGATAGGGAGTGAGAGTCACCTTGTTGCTATGTGTCTGTGCCCTGGGGACGGAGCTCCATCGCTGCCTGCTTTGATCTCTTTGGTGCTCGGCTGTCTCCATGCGCACAGTCCACGTGCACTCTGTGTGCGATGGGGACGCGTGGGAAATGTGGCCGATTGTTTGGACCGATCCCGTAGTCTGGGCTTGCCTTCCTCTTGGTGTATTTGGGCCTGAGGCTGAGGGTTAGGCTGGGTCTGGTCTCCATGTAGCTGCAGCTGCAGACTGTCCATGGCTGGTAGAACAGGCATCTGTTAAAGTCTAACCAAAATCTTCCCTCTTCCTTTCCGCTGAGGATAGGTTCTGACAGGAAGACAAAAACAAATACAGGAAAAGATTGAACAAAACCGACGGGAGCAAGAGGAATCCCTGAGACACAGAGAGCAACTTATTCGAGATCTTGAGGAGGCCAGAGAGTCAGCTCATCGTGAGAAAAAGGAGAGCGAAGAACTGAAATCGGCCAGGAAGCAGGAGCTGGAAGCCCAGGTGGGGCTGAGCCCTGGGATGAACGCACGGGCAGCAGGCCCTGCTGAGGTTCCTGCACCATCATGGCACGGGGTTCAGGGACCCTTGACTTATTTCCACAGCCTGGCCTGGACCTTGTCCGGGAAGCCCACGTTTGGGAGCTCAGAGCATCCCTTTTCATTTCCCACTGGAACCCTGACCCTCCTGGTTGTAGCTCCAGCCCCGCTCCGGGTCCTCTGTCTCCTGTGGGAACAAGGCTGCTGTTACTGTTCCTTGCCTCTTTCCTGGCTGCATCTGCAAGCACCTGGCTCACTGGCCACAAGTCTCTTTTTATTCAATTCAGTACCTAATAGTTAACACAGAAGGATCTTCCCAACACGTGGCTACGTCCAGAGCTTTTTACAAGGTGCATTTTACCACACACATAACCTCTCCAGTACCATGGTACCATTCAGTACCATGAATGTCCTTCCCATGAGGGCACTGCCACCACTAGTGCTGAGCGCTGATGCTCCAGTGGGGGGACCTGAGCCTCTCCCTCTGGATCAGAGGCAGGGTTCTGCCCTGTGGCCCGTCCCGGGTGACTTTGCTCTCGGTGGCCAGGTTGCAGAGCGCCAGCTGCAGGCGTGGGAAGCGGACCAGCAGGAAGAGGAGGAGGAAGAAGAGGCGAGGCAGGCAGAGCAGCTCACAGACGCCCTGCTGCAGCAGGAGGCGAAGATGATGACCGAGCAGGGCTACCGGCCCAAGGTAGGGAGCGCAGCGGACGGCGCTACTGCTGTGCTGCTCAGCCTGGCCCTGCTCTCCCAGACTGGCTTACAGCCCAGGGCGCAGGGCTGCTTCCCAGCAGCTCAGATTCTTCCTTGCTCCTCTTCTCGTGTGTTTCTTCCTTTCTCGACTGGTAGGGAACCTTGACACAGCGTCTGTTTCAGTCCTTCATTGGACCTCAAACAGCCCTTGTGGCAACTTTGCTCTGGCTTGGGCCGCTGCCCAAGGACTGAGGTCCTGACTGCTGAGCTGCGTGCCTGGCCACCCTGTTCGGGATAGAGAACAATCCAAGAAGAGCTTTGCCGTGGCTGGTGAGAGGTGAAGGCGCAGTGGTGCTGGGTCCTAACTGTCCAGACAGCAGAGCCCAGCTGACCAGGGTGACCAGGGGCTTGTTTCCCTTCCTCTCCTGCCCTCGGCACCTGCGGTTACCCATCCCTGTCATCTAATCCTCTCCTTCCTTCTTTCCCTGCCTCACGAACTACTTGAGTGACCCCCGATGCGGGGCATTGGGGGATCACAGACAAGCAGAGGCTGTCACCCCTGCTTCAAGGGAGCTGATGACTAAAGCACCCAGGAACTGACTGAGGGCTCAGCAGGCGTGTCGCCTTTGTCCCTCCTTTAACAGGGCCACTCTGGCGTTCTAACAGAGAGGCCAGCTCCTCTGTGGTCAGAAACTCTGGGAAGCTGATGAAACAGAGCAGGTACCACACCTGCTGCAGAACGTCAGTGTCCTAACTGGCCAGGGATCTCAAGGCGCAGGGAACAGCATTTTCTAAACTTACTCCATCATGGATCAGTGAGTGTCTCAGATCGAGGTCTCAAAGAGCCACGTGAAATGTTACTTAGGGCTGGTACTTAAAAAAAAAAGAGGGCCTCATTTAGGGCCTAGGGTTAAAGACTTCTCAGCTCTAAATGAAAATAGCCATTTATACTGTGCTTGTAGCTGTTTCTTAAAATGAGATTAATTTCCAGCGCTCCAAAGACTGCTGACCTAATCAGTCTTATGTTTTCTTTCTCTTCACAGCCTTATGGACATCCCAGAATCGCTTGGAACTGACTCTGTTGATACTGTAAGCACAGAGAGCAAGGCTGGTGAGGCCTCTGACATGCAGCCGCCAGACCGTTTTACGTGTTCTGTTCCAGCGTTTGGGTCACTGTAAAATAGTTCAGCGAGCCTGTTCAGTTCCACAGTTAAACAGAGAGAGGGTCTGGCCAGACTTTAAGCTGTGATGGATTTGCAGCATGCAGCAGGAGGCCCTTTCCTGCCTTCCTTATCCTAGAAAGGGGCTTCATAGTTAACACATTGACAGTGCTGTCACAGTCTTGTAATATGTTGATAAATAATGTAGATTCTAAGTCAATGCTCAGAGTTACACGTTGTGTTCCATGACAGGATACATGGTTTCCTGTTGTCTCACCCCTAATTGTCAACCTCCAGTGAGGACTCCAGCTAGAGATAGAGAAATTTTTCAGTTTTTAAAATTGCCATTTAAATTTAACTCTTCTATTGAAAACAAATTTGTGGGTCTTGGTACAGTTTATTAATTTCAGGATTTATTAATTTAGTTGTCCCAAAAGGATCACATCTTGTTTTATGGAAGAAAAGAACTATGAACCCTGAGACAGTCTGATGTCATCCATGGATGCTTTCTAAAAAGGTGGTGATAAATGAGTCTTTCCTCCTTAAAGAAGCATTTTGGTAGAATTTCCATAGAGCATTGCGTGGGGGCAGGGGGCGATGATCCCAATGTGTATGTAACTGAGCCTCAAAAAGGGACCTCAGAGGGGCTTCCCTGGTGGCGCAGTGGTTGAGAGTCTGCCTGCCGATGCAGGGGACAGGGGTTCATGCCCTGGTCCGGGAAGATCCCACATGCAGCAGAGCGGCTAGGCCCGTGAGCCATGGCCGCTGAGCCTGTGCGTCCGGAGCCTGTGCTCCGCAACGGGAGAGGCCACAACAGTGAGAGGCCCGCGTACCGCAAAAAAAAGAGAAAAAAAAAAGGGGACCTCAGAAGGTCACCTGGTTGGCTAACCTTTTGGCATGACACCTTGGACCTCTAGTGTCTTGGGAAGGGCTCAGCTATATGCAGGCTTCTGGGATTTATGTGCCCAGAGGAAGGGGCACTGAACCTGAAAAAACGAAATCAGACTCAACCACAGATCGGCCAAAAATCTGTCTTCCCACTGTTCTATCAATGTGACATAGTCCTAGATTTATCTCTATAAATAGCTGTAAGTTCCTTGCAGCAATAATCGTATTTTTATGACTTGTATTTTTTTTCATGTTCCTCCTCTGAGGTTTCAGTTTTCATTACATTGTGTTCAAGATTCCATATCTCAGTAAATTACAGCTAATTACAGGGCTGGGTTCCAGGTTATTAAAACAGTTTATTAAAAAATCCCGAGTCTAAGGGCTGCATTGCCTTTCACTTCCATTGTGCTGTAAAAACAAATTGAGCTGCGAACTGTATCCTTAATCTGTTTTTCACTTTCTTGTCTTACATTTCTTTGGATATGATCCCCTGAGCACCACTGTCATTATGTGTGCTCATATTT
The DNA here is from genome assembly GCF_003676395.1 of Aethalodelphis obliquidens. NCBI lineage: Eukaryota > Metazoa > Chordata > Mammalia > Artiodactyla > Delphinidae > Aethalodelphis > Aethalodelphis obliquidens. The sequence goes on from NW_020837972.1 coordinate 7,301,266, forward strand.
ACTTCCCTTCTTTCAGGTGTTCATTAGTTGTGAAATAAAGTTCTGGTTTGACAGCATTGCTTCCAAGCTTTGTCATTGTTGCTTTTATTAATTGCTGCAAAGTGGGTTGTATAGAATGATAGGTTTTTTTGTTTTTGTTTGTTTTTTTGTGGTACGCGGGCCTCTCACCGTTGTGGCCTCTCCTGCTGCGGAGCACAGGCTCCGGACGCGCAGGCTCAGTGGCCATGGCTCACGGGCCTAGCCGCTCCGCGGCATGTGGGATCTTCCCGGACTGGGGCACGAACCCGCGTCTCCTGCATCGGCAGGCGGACTCTCAACCACTGCGCCACCAGGGAAGCCCAGAATGATAGGTTTTTACTGATTTAATCCACATCTCTTACAGGTTTGAATATTTTCTATGGTCACATTTTCTAGGTTATATTCATTTTTCTTGTGAAAGTGGTATTGTCTCTCATTTCCATTGGAGCCTCTCCTAAGTAGGCTACAGGGAATTATTAGCAGTCATACATTGTCCAAGCTCCAGGACAGAATCGATGTGGACAGAATTTTTTTTTTTCCGCCACGCCACGCGGCTTGTGGGATCTTAGTTCCCCGACCAGGGATTGAACCTGGGCCCTCAGTGAAAGCCCAGAATCCTAATCACTGGACCACCAGGGAATTCCCCCAGATTATCTGTCTTTTTGTTTTTTTGGCCATGCTGCATGGCTTGTAGGTTTACTGAATATTTCTTATTTCTTTGAGTTTTTTGTTTTTGAAGCCTGGCAGGAATCTTATTAGCATTAAAGATTACATTATATTGGTTCTACACACTAATATATTTAACTGTTTCCATTCTAAACTAGGCCTCAATCTTTGTTTCCAGATTTAGAGATTCCACTGTCTTACTGTTTCTGGAATAGCACATACTCTTCTTAGCTCTTATCTATTGATTGTGTTGTAGTTATATACGTACACATATATTGGTTTTATTGTTTTAAGCACCTTTTTCTACTGACTGTAAAATTAATAATTTATAGACATTCTATAGCAGATTCTTCTACAAGGTTCAATTCCTTTAGAACAGATGGTGTTGAAGCCATTCCTAACATGTTCTGTGTGTAAACGATTCTCACTCTTTTTGCTCCCTCAGCACATATCCTGTTTAGGGTGGATGCTCTGTGAGGCCTGGGGAAGTTAAAAAGCTGAACAAGAACAGGCACAGGAATCAAACAAGTGCATGGATAAGCAGGAGTCACTGGCGGGCACAGAGCCAGTTGTAACTCGTGGGACTGAAGGAACCATGTGTGCCATAAATATATTCAGTATATCCACATTTCCTTATGAATATAATGAATATTTTTTCACAATCTGGGTTTTTAGGTAGTTTTCAGTCTTCATAAAATATAAAGCATCATTATAATGCCTTCAAAAGCATTAACGTCAGCAGTGCCTGCTGACCTTGCCGAACTTCAGCCGTGAAGCTACCTGGAATTTTATTTTATGGAGTTTGACATTGTCATGTCTTCATTTTAGAGGGTTTTTTACTTTCTGACTTAATGTTATGATCACTCAGAAGTTCTAAAAGGTAGAAAAAAAAATCTACCTCAAAGGATATAAGCATGTGATTTTTTTTTTTTTTTTTTTTTTGTGGTACACGGGCCTCTCACTGTTGTGGCCTCTCCTGTTGCGGAGCACAGGCTCCGGACGCACAGGCTCAGCGGCCATGGCTCATGGGCCCAGCCGCTCCGCGGCATGTGGGATCTTCCCAGACTGGGGCACGAACCCGCGTCCCCTGCATCGGCAGGCAGACTCTCAACCACTGCGCCACCAGAGAAGCCCAGCATGTGATTTTTTAAGTTAATTTTTTATTAAGACTTTATACATAAGTATTTCATTTTTGGGGTGCTAATATAAATGGTATTAATGATGGTATTATTATTTATTCATTCTCATTTGGCTTCTAATTTTTTTCTTTTAAAAATGGTGTTTCTTGGACTTCCCTGGCAGTCCAGTGGCTAAGACTCAGTGCTTCCAGTGCAGGGGGCACAGGTTCACTCCCTGGTCGGGGAACTAAGATCCCACATGCCATGTGGCAAGGCCAGAAAGTAAATAATAAAAATAGTGTTTCTATAAACATATGGACACATAACTTATGTTGCACACATTCAAGATTATCTCTGGCTAGATAGCTAGAAGAACTATTTCAGCCTTACAGTGATGATGATGGGAAAGCCTTGTTTTATGTTGTGACACTGTCCTTGTAGGGCTTTGGCACTCTTTCTCTCATTTTGGTTATTAGCTGACCTAAAAGACTTCTCTTTTGCTCATTTTTTTCCCCCTAAACACCCAATCCTCCATTTCTATGCAGAAACAATTATGGTAGAGAACATTGCCGTGTTGAGAGTTCCCCATGTGTGCGATTAACCAAGCCGTGTGGCACTGTCATTCATGCTGCTGACTTGTCACTCCTGAGACAAACTGAACAGCCTGGCTTACAGTTACCATACACATTCTTGACGATACAAGCGGGGTTCTTTGGGCACCTGTGCAGAGTTGCTTTGGCCTCTGCCAGCCTGTCAGGCCCAGGCAGCACACAGGCCCTTCCTACATGATGTGAGCCAGGTCCCTGGCATCCAGTGCCATGTACACATCGATAACTCCTGGATCTGTATCTCTGGTCCTGACTCCTATATCTGCTAGCGCTCTGACATCTCCACTATATGTCCCAAAGATGCCTCAAATTCAGCACAACAAGAATAATCAAAAGATCTCTCCTAAACTCCCATCATTAAACGAAAAAACAGCAACAGCCATCTGGCCCTCCTGTGGCGTTCTCAGATAAGTGAATGGCATCACCATCCACCTGCCCGCTGCAGGAGCCATACCCCAGGGCACTGAGTCCTGCTACTTTGACCTGAAATCGCTGAGTCCATCCAGTTTGCTCCCTCTCACCACCATCTATCTTTCATCCCTACCACTGACTTCTGCCTGAAGTCACCCATCCACCTCACTTTTCTCTCCATCCTGCAGATCTTTTACAAACACACACCTGAAATGAAAATCTTCCACTGTCTTCAATGGTGTCCCTCTGCATTTAGGACCAAGACCCAAATCCTCCCCTGGCCTACCAGGCCCCACAGTGGCTAGCCCTCCAGGAGCCCTCCCTAAATGCACCAAGCTGCCCCCTAGCCCAGGAACATAAGTAACAATCAGACTGGAACAAAGATGTTCCTCACAGCATTAGTTAGAATAGCAAAAACTGATAACCTATATGTCCAACACGAGGAGGCTGTTTGAGTTTGGGGTATTATACAGTGAATTAAAATGAAATGGAATGCTTAAAATTTTCTGAAAATTCTGGAGAAATGTTCATGCTGTGTTAAAAAGCTGATCAAAAGCAATAGCTACGTAACTTCATTTTTAAGGAAACATACTATTACTTTGTGGGTATTTCTCAAAGTTGGGATAATGGGTATTTCTCATTTTGGGTGCTTTTCTATATTTTCCACAGAGAACATTTATAACCTTTGAAATGAGGGGAAAATGTTATTAAAAAAACAAAGAAAAAGGCAAATACTAGATAATTAACAAAACTACAAGATAAACCCAAACTAAATAACCCAGCCTCTATTCCTTAAGGAGGTATTTCCTACCCTCTGGCAGGAAAAATTAAGGACCCATTTCCAAATATGGGTGTGGAAGGTTTCTGGTCAGGACACAGTCCTACGGTGGGTTCTGGGGCCCCTCCCCATGACCTCGGTCTCTGAACAACTTGGATGGGTATTACGCTGAGTGAAAAAGCCAATCTCAAAAGGTCACATGCTATATGGTTCCACATATATAACATTATTGAAAGGAGAAAATGAGGGAGAACAGATTCATGGTTGCCAGGAGACAGGTATGACTCAAGGGGCAGCAGGAGGGAGGTGTCTGGTGATGCAGCAGGTTGTATCTTCATGTGGTGACAGGAACCTACTTGCGTGGTAAAATGGCAAGAACTACACACACACTAATGTGTCTAAAATCTATCATATCTGAATGAGGTCTGTGATTGCACCAAAAGCAGTGTCCTGATTTTGATACTGTACTACAGTTATGTAAGATGTCACCATTGGGGGAAGCTGAGTGAAGGGCACAGGGTACAGTTTTTGCAATTATTTTGTGGGTCTACGATTATATCAAAATAAAACATAATAGTAATCTAGTGTAGGGAAGGTTTCTTAAGACCCAAGGCACACTAACCATAAGGAAAGGATTGATAAATCTGACTACATTAAAAAAGCTTATCTTCAAAAGACACCTGAGAGGGAGGCATGCCCACAGAATGGGCAAGGATGTTTGCAACACAGATAGCAACAAAATGTTCAGAACATTAAAAAAAAAGAAAACCCTCCTATGAATAATTTAAAAAGAAAAAAAACAGCACCTAATGAAAAATAGGTAAACACTCAAACAGGCACTTCACCAAACAGGAAATCTAAATGGCTATGATAAACATGGAAAAGCACGCAGCTGAATTATAGATCAGGAAATGCGAATTAAAACCACTAGATACAAGCCCACTGGATTGGCAACATTAAAACTGCTTATTACACCACTGTTGATGAAGATGTAGAACAAGGGGAAATCTCATCTTCTGCTGGTACAACCCTTTGGAAGACAGCATGGAAACATGTTACAGTTTGGAGATGCACATCTCTATGACCCAGGAGTCCCACGGAAACATACAATACATGTACCAGAAGATATATTTTTCAAAGCAGTATTTTTCATGTACCAGAAGATATATTTTTCAAAGCAGTATTTTTCATAAGAGCCAGAAACTAAACTCAAACGTCCATCCATAAAATACTAGATAGATAAATCATGGTGTATACGATCAGTGAAGACTGCACAACATGGGGAATGTACTAAATAGAGCTACACACGCACGTTGACCTAGATGAATCTCAATGTGAAGGAAGAAAAGCATACATCAGTGGCTCCGGTTACAAGTTTGAAAACAGGCAAAAGAAAGCTCTTACTTAAAAAGGGGTACACACAGGTGTTCAACCAAAAGCAAGGAAGCACTAAAGTCTAGGGAAGGAAGGACCCATGGTGCCTTCTAATGCAAAGGCAATGCTCTGTTTCTTGACCTGGTGGCGGAGACACAGGGGGCCACATTATAATTCTGCATGGATGCGTTAGACATATTTCTGTACATAAGAGTCCAGGTTGGGGGAGGTAGGGTGAACAGAATGGAGGGGGAAGGGCAGAGGCTGTGGCCCAGGCTGGCCCGGGTTCCTGTCCTGATGCCCCACCACTTAGAGGCCAGGTGACCCCTCTTTGGGCCAGTTCTTCTTCATCCATGAAAAGTGGAGAATGGGGATGTGAGGATGGGTAAGATAGATACCGAAACCACCAAGCTCAAATGGACCTATTTTTCCTGCCAAGAGGATCCCCGCCTCCTCCCCTGCCCAGTAAACAACCTGCCAGTGGTGGAAGCACCCTCATCTCTGCTGCTGGACTCTGGCAGGATTTCCACCTTGCTTGAATAGGAAGAAGCAGGCCGGATAGGCTGCGCTCCTCCACTGAGCCAGCTTCCTCCCTCCCTCCCTGAGTGCAGGGAGTCCCATCCAGTCCCCTGGAGGGAGCCCCCCTGGCTACCAGCAGCAGGCACAGGGCTGCTCCTTCCAGAAGGACCGACCTGGGTGCCTCTACCATGCCCTGTGGGATCTGTGAGGCCCTGAACTGTTGAAACAGCTGAATTGGGCAACATCCTCCACTCACAGATCAGAGTCTGACTTTGAGTAGTGGTTACCAAATGTCTCAATTTGAAACAGACAGAAAAGACAAGAAATACTGTGGTAAACGCGGAATTGGAAGACAAAACAAAAACTTGGTGTTCAACATTCCTTTAAATTCCCCCGGCACCCAGGGTGGGCAGAAGACCACACAGAGACCAGCATCCTGGCCTTCCTCTCTGATGCTCCCAGGCAAGAGGATTGCCGCTGAGTCTGCCCCACACCTCCCTCCCACCTTACCTCTATCCAGGTCGTGGCCATTCCTCACCCTCTTCTGCTTCCAGAAGGTCTGCTATCTGCCACATTCCTGCAGCCCTCATCCTGGAGGGTCCACTGTGCCAGGAAGAGCCCCATCGTTGAGCACAGGCCCTGTGCTCTGACTTGCTCCGCCACCACTAACTGGGCCTCAGTTTCCTCATCTGCAAAATGGGGGGTTGTTTCAGTTGCTACCATAGAAAATTGCACTTAGCCCAGTGACCGCACACAACGAGTGCCAGTATGAACTCAGCCCTTCTGGTCTGAAAGGAACGGGGTGGGGTAGGGTGGGGAAGTATTGAAAGAGGGAGAGGTCCTGAGAGGGGAGGGCTGGGAGAGGGAAGCAGATAGCAAGGTGTGGGGCGAGGGGGGCTAAGAGCCACTCTTAGGCCATCGTGTGGGTGGGGATGTGTGTGCAAATTTTAAGACCAGACTTCCTCTCCGTAATGTGTCCTGGGCTCCTGAGGAAAGTAGGACCTGGGAGAAAGATGGAGCTTACAGGACTAAGGCAAGAGAAGAGGCCAAGGCTCAGTGAGAGGTAATTACCTGGGGATCTGAAAGGGAAAGGAGGTGGAGAGAAGGCTGAGGGCAGGGGCAGGACACAGAGGGTGGTGCTACAAGGGCTGGAGAGGAAGGGAGGGGAGTGAGGGGCCTGAGAGGGAAGAGAGGGGAAGGTGTTGGGAATGGGTGAGGGGTGAAAAGGGATTTGGGGGAGAAGATGCACTGGGGTGAGAAATGGGCTGGGAAGTTTGGGGAGCGTGGTCAGGGAAGCTGTGCTTGTGAACAAGGACCTGGGTGTGGGGGAGGGAGGATGGTATGTTTGGGGGGGCAGGATGAAGCAGGGCTTCACTGTGCCTTTCCTTGTCCCAAGAGGCCCCTCCCCGGGGACCTGCTCTGTGGTGAGCTGCCACATGCCCCCGTAAAGCTATGAAGGAATCCGTCCCACCCGGTGTGGCTCTGGTTTCTGGTTTGGTGGCCACCTCTGCCCGGCGTCCGTGGGCCATGGGGGCCGGCTCCTGGACAGCCTCGCAGAGTGTCAACCTCAGATGGCCTCCGAGCTGTCCCTGTGGTGAGGCCGCCTCTGTGAAGCCCCATGGTTGGGAAAGCAATGCCCATGGTGCTTGGGAGCCAGTGGACAGTCCTGCCAGTCGGTCGCTCAACAAATGCTGGAGGGGTCCTGGTGCCTGGGGCTCAAGGGTGAGACACGTCTTATGGGCACAAGAAGACTGTGCCCTGGTTACTTACTAATGCCTTTTATTCACATAATCTCACATCACCTCTTACACAGACGTTCAGGGATGCAGCCTCCCCAGGCTTCACCTCTGCACAGAGGCCATGTTCTCTGAGCTCCTTAGTCACAGACCCCTCTAGGGTCATGAAAACCCACCTTGGCTGATTACGAGGAAGACACACCGGACTGACAATAACTCACATGCTCTCCCTCATCTCTGGATGCAGGACGTAACCTCAAGTGTAACTTCCTCATCTGTAAAATGGGAACAACTCCTCCTGCTTCATAGGGCTGCAGATAGGATTCAACAAGTTAATATACATAAGGAACCCAGCACAGTGCCTGGCACAGAGTAAATAGTTGATAAATGTGAGCTTTAATTATAATTATTACAAAAACATGGCTAAAAGTGATACCGACCAGGGTTCTTGGCCTTCCCCAATCAAGAGAAATTGACTAGAGGCCAGACATGAAATTCAGGCAAGACTTTATTGGGGCCCCTGCTGCAGCCGGGGGGAGCGAGAACAAACAAGAGTTTCCCTGGCTTGCTCGCTAGCTGGCAGGTGGGGCAAGCCTGTTCCTTATATGGGGTGAGGGTAGGGATGTGTCCAGAGGTCTAGCTGGAGGGGTGGCTTAGGTATTTTACCTCCCCCTTAGGTGGTGTTGAGTGCAGGGAGCATGCTCAGTACCCTACTTTTGCTCCCAACACGCTGTTTTTGCTCCTGGCTCTTCAGAAATGGCAGTTTTGTTTTTTTTTTTTTTGTCTTTTTGTATCTTTTGGGTCCAGAATTTGCCCCAACTGCCCATGCACACAGTGATTTTTAGTCGAATATAGTTTCTCTGTATTTTGTAGCTTCAGGCGAGGTGGGTCCAGGTGCAAGCTTTGCAACACTGCAGTAAAGGGTCCCAGGTCCCAGGCATGTCTCGAAAGCAGAAGGCAAGGAGCTGTGTGGTGTTGGTGACGGGGCCTAAAAATGGCCTACAGCGGTGCTTCTCAGAGTGTGGTCCCTGGACCACCAGCAGCAGCATCCCTGGGACCCTGTTAGAAACGCAGATTCTTGGGTCCCTGCCCCAGAGCTGCTGAATCAGAGATGAACAGGAGACTTTCACAAGCCCTCCAGGGGTTCTGATGCTGGCTCACTGGAGAACCCCTGCCCTAGGAGCTGCCTCTGGGAGTGAGCTGATGGGTCTGAACTGCGAGGTCCTCGGACGAGCTAGATCACACAGAGAGGGTGCTCCATCTTCCCCGGACTTCTCGCTTAGAAAGGCACCCGTGCTGCCCCACCCCTTCTTCCGTTTGGGAGAAGTGCCCCAAGTCACCCGTCGGGAGGACAGTTGTTGGGGACTGTGGGTATCCTTGTTGAACCCAGTGTGAATCTATCCCACAGCTCTCCCATGTGAACCCGCACAACAGCCCGGCTCTGAAAGTAAAAGACTGGGGGCCTCGAGAGACCGAACTGACTTCGCCACCCGATCACCTGCCCAGGAGAAGTGAGGGCACCTGTGCTTGGCTGGCTTTCGCTGAATTTACAAAATTTAACGTGAGGAGTAAATGCATCATGATAAGATACGTGGAACTGATTCCCTGATGCAGGACTTCTCGTAAGAAAGCTATCTGCTGAGCACAGAGGAGGAAAAGGTCATCCTTTCTGAAAACGGACAGAGTCCCCCCAGGGTGGAGGCACATTTGATACCATCTCTTATCAAAGATGAGGTTCTGTGGGAAGAACTTTCTAGGAACGTTGACCTAGTATCTGGAAACATCAACTTATTGATGGGAAGCATAGAATTACCACAAGGACACTTACAGAGCCTGTTTATTGCATAACTAGCAGGCACAAATTCCAAAACGATTTTACAACGCTTAAAGGGATGAACAATAATTACAGGAATAGAATGTACAACAAACAGGAAAAATAAGTACAGAATAATGGGTGACACGGATAAAACACATTGGAATAAAAGGCATTTCATTTTTCCTATGCAGCATTTTCTTTTGTAAAATCAAGGTGACCTTCAACCGGGACAAGGAAAGAAGGAAAACTCTCTGCTTTGGGAGCTCAGGGTGGCTGCGGAGGACACTCATGCCGGTCTCACTCTGGTTCCGCAGCTTAAACCGCTGGAGGAATTGGAGGACAGCTCCTGAGTTGTGCGTTTATAGTTCCAATTGATGAGATGCTGTATTTGGTCTTTGGGCCCGATTCATTGTTCTTTGGCAATAAGAACTATTTGCATGCCGAGGCAGAAGATGACTTCAGTTGAAGGAGCTCAGGGGTGGAGCCGTCTCCCCCAGCAAGTGGCAAATGCCGGTTTCCCACCTCCGACCTCTCAGCTCCGAGGGGCTTTTGAGGGGGCGGGGATTTGAGAATCAAGGGTAAGAGAATGACATTACAGAACGCAGACACTAGTGCAAGGCTGTGGAACCCATGTGCAAAAGACGGTGAACGACTGTTCAGACAAGGTGCGAGTTGTCCGCAGGCCCCGGGGACCTCTAACCCCGGCCTCTCAGGGCCGAGGAAACGGGCAGGGCACTTTGATGAGAAGGACGAGCTGTGGCCCTCCTGTCACTCCACCTGGGAACTTCCTTCCCGGGTTTTGGCACTGTGGGTTAACAGAGCAACCTCCTGTGGTGTTCTCACAACGGGAAATGCTTTGGTGGTCCCCACGTTCCTTGACTTTCTCCAGGGGCATGAAACAGCGTCCTCCACTGCAGGTCCTGAGTGTTGGAGTGAAGACACCACTTCACCCACCGCAGGCGACTCATTATGCAGAAGCCCATCCTCCCCGGGAGGCCAAGGGCACTGACTCTGAACTGCTGCTGGGCCTTTCCCGAGGAGCCCATGTAGGCCTGGCAGGAGGGCACGTGTTTGCAAGGAAGAGGAGGGACAGCCCGGTACATGCAGCATGGAGAAAAGGTTCTCAGACAGTGCTTGAACTTAAGGTAGAAGACATTCCTCGAGAAGGCGTCCCCTCAGCATCCAATAAGAACACGGCACTTAGGTTTGTGCAGACAAGTCTTGGAGATGTGGACCCTTTCCCCACACTACTCAGTGCAGCAAAAGCCGGCGAAAGCACCCATTCACAGTGACTTAGTAAACCAAACACCATTGCGGTTCTCCTCTCCGACAGCATTCGGTCACACTACAAAGGTGTTTGTGAATCAAACAGTTCTGTGAAAATACAGGCTTATTGAGAATGTTTTTAGGCAACTTTGATTATTTTGACTTTTTCACGTGTGTGAACGAGCGCTATGGGACAGAAAAGATGGGTGAAACAAGGACTAACAGCAACTGATCACAGGGTACAGTGGCCACGCTACAGGTAAGGTTCAGAGGCTAAACCGGGGGAGACCAGGGAAGCCAGGCCCTCACACTACACAGCAGAGCTGTGAGCTGGCAGCCTAGAGGCCTAAGCTCACCCACACGTGTGCCGTGAACACTTTTAGATGAGTTGCGAACATTTACAAATGGAGAGACGGCACAAAAAATATCTGGTGTCTCCTGACAAATCAAAGCTCCAGCAACCCCAGGCCCACTTTTCCACGTGGCAGCCTGAGTGGAGCCAGGGAGATGCTGTGACCACTGATGTGCCACGGGCTCCCCCACTGTCCCCTGCCCTGGGCACCTGGCTCGCTTCACTCACCAATGTCAGTACCACCTGGCCCCTCTGGTCTAGGTCAGGGTCTGAGCCACACCCACACAAAACTGCGGGAACAAGCAGGAAGGAATATGCTTTAGCTTTTAGAACAACAAAGCTCTTTTTAGTAACTTGCTCCCCAACCAGAGATCGAACCCACACCCCCTGCATTGGAAGTCCCTTGAAAGGTGATGTCTAATTGTGAAGTACCAGTGAGATAATGGAAGAGAAGCGAACTCAGGTGATTGTACACATCTTACCTCATAAGAAGTCCTTAAAGGTGGCGAGATATGCGAAGCAGATCGTGTGGGAAGGCTTTAGGCGGCTAGAGGAGTAAGGGGAGCAGATCACTGCTCCTGTCACCGTTTATGGCAGTGCTATCTGAATGGGGAGGGACAAAATTAGTTACGGCTCGTGGGACTGAGGCTCCACAGAGTGTGCGTGATAACACGGCCAAGGGACACACGACAGGGAGCATGAGTGCTTATCGGATGCCATGGAGACTTGAGGATGATAGTAAAATAGAAATAGAAGATAGGATCAAAAAATTAGATGCGAGAACACCTCATATGATAGAACAGTTAAAAGAAATTGAACGCTTCATTGTTCCTTCCAAGAGAGATTGTTACACTATTTTTAGAAAGTGGCAAAGTCCTTTCTCTAACATGCCTGCTTGGAGATACCCCAAACTTAAGAGATTCTGCAGTGGAAGCTGGAAAATCTGCTTATTGCACAATACTTGAGAGGGAACAGACAATGCTGACTTTTTTTTTTTTAACCCAACTCTCTCCAGAGAATGTTTCAGTAAAACTCTCTCTTATAGTTTTAGCCATAGGCAAGGAGTCTGAAGGGATGGAAAAGTTCTAAAATACTCTAAACAACGAAGATCTGCTTTTGGATATCTATGATCATTAACTCGACGGTCACGGACAGCACAACAGCACGTCAGAAGGTAAACTGGCAAACAGGCACAAGTAAGGCAAGTGGGTTAAATTAATAGTTGAAAATTTGTTAGAAAACATGCAAAAATAATACTGAATTTTCTTTTAAAAAGTTTTAAATTTTCATTAAACGTTTGTTTCTGTAAAAATTGGAAGAGTTCCATGTCTAAATTGGAAACCGGACTTAGAAAAGCCTCAAAAACAGAAGGGCCGGGCCAGCCCTGCCATTCAGTTGTTGTTCTCTTTGGTGGTGATGGTGACCAGCTGTTTGGCGGCCTTGGCGATGTCGTACGCACACTGGATGACCTGCTGCGTGACCAGCTGGATGTCCGTGGGCGGGCCCGGGTCGCCTGGGAGGGTCTTCTTGCACTCCGACTGGAGTCGGTAGGCACTGGATGTCAGTAAACGGAGGGAAGTCCTCACCATGTCGGACCTGGGTTTCTAAACAGAAAAACATAGGCATTCGCCATGAACTGCAGGGTGGATGTATCCGAGAGCACGGACAAGCATTCCTCAGAAAACAACTCAAACTATTCCACAGTGAACAGCAGTTCTGTCCAGCACTTTTTCACTGAGGGTGCTCGGAACATTGCAAGCTTGGCAACCCACAGTGTGGCGGATACTGAAGGGCTCTGTCTCAAAGGTCAAAGTGCGTGCAGTGTATTTAATAGTATGCATTTAGTAGTGCTATACTGAAGTGGTTTTTGAAAAATATTAATCCACTTGGGTGAAATATTCCAGATAAAATTTCATTCTATTAATGCTTTACCTTTCAGCATTTGGCTTGTACATTCTTGTCTCATTAAACCCAAATCAATACTCATGTAGCACAAAAAGTATTTCAAAGCTCTATATGGCTATTTGCATATTCAAAACTTCCTGTGCTACAAAAAGATTAATATAATGTAAAGGTCATAAAGAAATTTCTTACGGTTCATTAAAAGGGATCTGAACCAAGTTAGTAGGGAGTGACTTACTTTGGGGAATAATGCTGCCATTTCTGTAACAGCTACATGTATCCTCTCTGAGCAGGGAATATAACTGCAAGAATATTGAAAAGGTTATTCAAAGACAGTGAAAATAATTCAGAGACAGAGAATACTCGGCTAAGAATAGGTCCCATTTACATTCCTGTAACAAAGGGGCCGAGGCCACGGCCAACCTGCTGTGGATCCCACATCAACAGGAGGTGCTCTGTGATAAAGCAGGGGCGCCATCCTTTCTTGAAAGTTCATTCAATCAGACAAAAACAGTCTCCAGGTATGAATGTAGGCAATGTCCACTACCAGCCAGGTGGAACCACAGAACAGTTAGTCTGTAAGGTATCTACACCTCCTCAAGGTGTTCATTTAAATTAATACTGCCTACATTTTAATTAAATCATTGCATCTCAAGAAACTGGTTTGAATTATACCAAAATGCCTTCCAACTGGGAATTCCCGACTTTTACCTTTATGAGCAGTTAGAACCATACACCATGTAATAACAAAAACACCAATGCATAGGAGTTACTTAACTTGCAAATGTGAAGGGGCAACAACCCATCTGGTGACAAAGACCCTCAAAAAAAGGCAATGTCCACAGCAACCACTGTATCAGCCACAAATGTTTCTTGAGCATTAACTGAGATCCACACCTAAGAGTTTTTTATGTTTTCCTGGTTATGGTTTTCATTTTGACCCAGAAATATAATTCACCCTTTCCTCCTGCTACATAGAGGAGACATTTTTCCTAAGGACATCTCTCAAAAACTCACATTATGACATATTTTAGGAAGTCCTCAATAAGCCACGAAAGAAAGCACATGCAGATTAATGACAAAGTCCTCCTCCTTCTCTACCACAGGGAGTCCATGTTCACAACTTGTTATCTTTCCTTGAAAAGGCTTTTGTGCATAATATGCAGTAATCCCTGGACTGTGTAATTGTGTGTAAGAGAGAGAGACAGAAACAGAGACAGGCAGGGAGTGAGGCTGGAGGCTGAGGGGATGGGACCAGGCTGAGGGAAGGTCAGGGGCTGTGGGGAGCTTGCTCAGCCCAGGGGACCAGGACTAAGCCTGACCGTGTCTGCATGGGCTACTGGTCCACTTAGGACGAGCATAAGCAATGGATATCGAGAGGAGAAAACAAGAGAAAAAGGCATGGGTTTAATTCATATAATGCAAGATTATAAATGAAAGTGTCGGGACTTCCCTCGTGGCGCAGTGGTTAAGAATCCATCTGCCAATGCGGGGGACACGGGTTCGAGCCCTGGTCCGGGAAGATCCCACATGCTGTGGACCAACTAAGCCTGTGTGCCACAACTACTGAGCCTGTGCTCTAGAGCCCGTGCGCCACAACTACTGAAGCCCGTGCACTCTAGGGCCTGCGTGCCGCAACTACTGAGCCCACGTGCTACAACTACTGAAGCCCGTGCACTCTAGGGCCCGTGCTCCGCAACAGGAGAAGCCACTGCAATGAGAGGCCCGCGCACCTCAACAAAGAGTAGCCCCCGCTCACCGCAACTAGAGAAAGCCCGCGCGCAGCAACGAAGACCCAATGCAGCCAAAAAAAAGAGAAAGTGTCTCAGATACACAAGGAACCAGAGATTTTAAGAGAACACTGAACAATTTATAAAATATAAATTCTCTAGACCAATTCTAGTTTAAACCAAAAAAGTGAGTTGATGATTAAAAATCTCTGCATCATTCTCTCATGGTTCTTACAGAAAACAGATCATGACATATATTGAATGGATTTGTACATCTTAAAAAAAAAAAAAAAAAAGAAACTTCCCAAACTGTACCAAGCACCACATATTGTGATATTTGAAGCCAGAAACAGCTCCAGGGCAGATATTTATATTTTTGATAACCATCAAGGAGAGAAACTTAATGTAAGCATAGTTTTTGGCTGCTGTTTGAAATATGAGCAAGGCACTTCTGAGCTGGGGGAAATGAGAAGTGAAGCATGCTGTTCAATGGTGGGAGAGCCCCAGGGAAAGAGTTCACCCTGTTTTCACGGTGCCTTGATACGTTTGAGGTGTGAAACGTTTTGCTTTATGTAATGTGGTAATGAAGTTGCCTGTTGCCAAGGCTGGGTGAGGAGCAGAGGAACTCCACACCTGTAGCGTGTGAGGCAGGAAGGGCATGTGATAAAGAGGATGTCCGGGGGAGGGGAGCGACAAACAGCTATATAATTTTCGTGGAAGGAGGCTGAGAAATTATGCAGGTTCCTCTTTTTCTCTGAGGAGCCTCCAGCAGTCCATCCATGAAGACTAGCTCTGCTCCTTCAATAAACACTGACCATTCCTCTCCTACTGAGTGGGAAATAATGACACTGGGAGAAGTCTGAACTGTACAGCAAAACGGAAGAGGGTAGAAAATGGGGAGGTGAGCATGGCAGTGCGAGGGACACGGAGAATGCAAAAGACACTGGTGCATCTTTTCATGGAAGAGAACAGGAAAAAGAAGAAGCAGTACTGTGTTCCTTGAACAACTTTTGTTCGTGCAAAGGCATGGAGAGAAGTTCTTCACTGAAGCCCTAAACTTTGCTGACTTAATGAAAACAATGAGATTGTTCTTGGGTTTTGATCAAATTTTGCCGCTTTCATAAACTCAGTGGGATGATGTTAAACGTGTCATGATTGTGTCTGGAGCAGGCCGGCCGCGTGAGACTAGGATACCACCTGCAACAGCTAACAACTTACCAGAGGACAGAGAGGTGAGTTAGAACGAGAGCTGGACCCTTCTCTGCAGTAAGAAATAACTCTGCAAGATATGGTTCTGCTCAGAGTGAGCAGACTCTTCATTCAGGAGCAGAGAATGATTTGCGTGACAATTAGATCAACTTTTCTAAAAACCACTTGCTTCTTAGACGTGCACATGCATGAGGGAAAAAGGTAAGAAATCAGGTTCATTTCAGGATACCTTCTATGGCAGTAGATTTCTCCCCAGCTAAGGAGACCACAGACAGCAGTGTGGCCGGGAGAATGTGTTGCTAGTTTTGAGGTAGCTTCTTTCACCTCAAGAACTGGGAATGTCACTACCCCAAATATGCTGCAGTTCTATCTCTAGAGGCAGCTATATTCAGAGCACTTCATAAGAAGATGAAAGATTAAAAATACTACATAAAAAAAAGACAAATTTGTTTTTAAGCCTGTTACATAAACCTGAAATTTTCAACAACTTTTTTTTTTTTTTGCCGTACGCGGGCCTCTCACTGTTTTGGCCTCTCCCGTTGCAGAGCACAGGCTCCGGACGTGCAGGCTCAGCGGCCATGGCTCACGGGCCCAGCTGCTCCGCGGCATGTGGGATCTTCCCGGACTGGGGCACGAACCCGCGTCCCCTGCATCAGTAGGCGGACTCTCAACCACTGCGCCACCAGGGAAGCCCTTCAACAACTTTTGAAGTGAGCATATTAAAAAAAAAATCCCCATCTGTAAGGGAGCAGCAGCATCTCTTCCAGAGCATGTGCACACGTCCTGCCAGGCCGGATATTCAAGCCTCCTTACCTGTCGTGTTTATTTTCTTGGGCTGCTCTTAAGAGCTCCTGTATGTTTTTAGTGATCTGTTCAGTCTTCCGGATGACGTCTTCGGTGCTGGGGAAGACGGGGCTCGGGGCCTTGTGGGGCTCTGCCACATCTGGGCCTGAGCCATCACCTTGCCACACTGTACTTCTTTGCCTTCCCTTCCTGCTTGACCTGTGAGCATTGAAGAAGTGGTTAAATGTGACAGGTAGTTATCAGCTGCCTCTCTGCTTCTAGGAGCCACAGCATGTGCATGTGCCAAAGGCGCGAGTGGGCTGCTTTTGTGGTTTCCTTTATCCTGTCTGACAGGAGACTCAGGGTAAGGCTGGTTCATCAGCAGGCAGCCACAGCTCAGAGAGAGGCTGTTTCACTCTACCATGGGGGTGGACATGATGACCCTAGTAGGAAGGCTAAAGATGGGGAAAGGGAGGGAACAACCGGAGCAGGGAGGGTGTGTGGTTATGAAGCCACCCTAATCGAGCCAATTCCTCGGGATGTAAATGCAGGATGTAACCTAACGTTGACTCAAAAACGAAATGGAGTACTGACTTTAAGCGCATTACAGACTCAGAGATGAGTCTAACCTGCTGGTAAAAGAACAAAAGGCCCCTGTGGCAATAATGGGAGATGGGAAGAGGTGTGAACTATGAACTTATGCCTTAATATTTGAGGACGTTATGGGTCTGAAAACAGAGAAGCGGGTGCAGGTGGTGAAGTGTGCCTCCTGACCACGCTGCTCGGTCTCTGGTTGAAGAGCCCAGCCCCAGGGCATTCTTCCTGCACATGTACCCCAAGTCATCCAGGTCCCTGTCATTGGGAGTGTTGTCATAGTCACTTTCAGGTGTGCTGTTCTGCTTCTCCAGCCTGGATGCCTACAAGAGAAAAGGCGACCCCATTAGTTGGGAGCACCAGACACTTCTTGGGTGCCTTCTCAGGAATTGTTACCTGTCAGGCTACGTGGCCATCATGCCCCAGATCTCATCTGGGACGGGGGCCGATGCTTTATTAAAAATTTAGGAACAGGGAATTCCCTGGTGGTCCAGTGGTTTGGAGATGGTGCTTTCACTGTCCGGGGCCCGGGTTTGATCTCTGGTCAGGGAACTATGATCCTGCAAGGCGCGTGGTGTGGCCAGAAAATTAAAAAAAAATTTTTTTTTAAATTTAGTAACGATGAATAGTGGATCCAGAAACGGTTTCTTTCCTTCTCTGCCCCATTTTCTTCTTTGCTTCTTAGCTGCTCCATACACAGACCCCCGGTACAAACTAACAGACGTGCAAGGCAACGCTCATGTTTAGCTCTCTGAGGAGTATGGAGTTTAACTATAATATAATGGGGCCCATTTAAGAAGCAAATGGGTCCGCACATATATCCACAGATGTGAGCACTGGGAGTCGCCTGCAGATCAGCTAGTCTAATACCAGATGAGAAAAGGAAGGGCCAAAAGAGCTGGCGGTCACCCCCAAGGCCAAAGAGTCAGCAGAAAACCTAGACTAAGAACCTGGGCTTCCTGTCTCCTGCTACCTCCAATACCCCACACACCTGGGGCCCTGAGGACCACCACTGCTCACAACACAGCTCTCCAAGAACTATCCTCAGAGACGGCTCGTGTGAGCCACACAAGGAAACCAGAAACCATTCATTCATTGCCACACGTTGTTTGTGAACCAAAATGGAGTAACCTGGTGTGACATTTGGTTTCCAACCCCTTTCATCTGTCTCCCCAAACATCTATCCCTTAAAACATAAAGATATGGTGCAACAAAAATGGGACACAGGAAGCCTACAACTGTTTTGAGCAAATGGCAGCACTGCTAAGTACAGGGCCTTCTGGGGTGACAACATTTGAAGGGGACCACATTCCTTTGAAGGGGAGTATGTTAGTTCTGGAGCATTTAATACAAAGGATTTCCCCTCAGTATTTATTTTACCCACAGTGCTTGGGAATTTCTTCATTTGAACAGGAATCAGTGGAAGCTGATTTAAAACCTAAATTGATTAGCAATAGCAAAAGAGAAATATGAGCTATTTCTAGCTCTGTAACTTGAATTTAATCCAAGTTAATCAAAACATGTGCCTAAGGAATTTTATGGTTGCTGCAATGAAATGTGGCTAAAGTTAAAGCGCCTGTAAATTCAGAGCCCTGTTTAAACACACGGAGACCCCGTAGCTCCACTCAAATGAATGGCTCCCTTAGAGTGAGTCAGTTAAGTAAGTCTCCATAAAGTTTAATTATTTGCTCCTGATAATGCTGCTTGGCCCTCTGAAGGCCCTATGCGGGCGGGTAGACAGGGAGGCAGCCAGCCCTGAGATGGGGAAAGGCTCCTTATTCATACCACGTGTTGCTTACTATCCCCATGACCCCTCTCTGTCCTCTCCCAGGGAGAACACTCTTTCTCTGTCTGCTGAGGTCTTTCATGTTTCCCCCAAATGCTCTATTTGGTCCCAGCCGCTTAACGTAAGACACTTGCACTGGGCTCCTAAAGTTCAATACGAGTTCGTACTGAAACCACTCAAATACAACTGGCAGATGACTGAAAATGTTGGCCTGCAGCTATAAAGAGAGTCTGTAAAGCTAAGTTCTGTAAAAACTACTATAACATTTAAGATCCCTTTGTTTACATCTCCTACCAGCAAGCAGTTCTGCTTCACTAGCTGCTTTTGGTTTGGCTTTATGGATCAATCAGTGAGTTACTGGCTACTGGCTATCTACATGGAAGAACAAAGGCAGGAAGGGAACAGTGAAACCAGGCTCTTGCAGAGATGATCTCAAAAAACAAAACAAAACAAAAGACAAAACAAAACAAAAAAATCTCTTCTTACCTTTCACAGTGAATGTCTCACTAATACATTTCTTTTCCTTTAGTTTTTATATATACATACACACACAGAGATGAGTGTGTATTTGTGTGTGTACATGCACATACACAGCATAAAACGGAATGTAAAAAATGTGTATTTAAATAATTATTCTGGGACATTTGTCCAGAGCTGCTCCGGTGGAAAAAGCTAGAAAACGGAATTAAACCCAGAAAAACCCCACCTTTTTATAATGGATCTTTTTGCCTTCCTTGATGTAAATTTGACAATTACAAATCAAATGCATTACCTCCACAATGATCAAAAGTACCAAGTTTCATTGAAACATTTTAGAAGAGTAATGACTCATATATTTAATAAAAGTACTCAGGAAATGTTTCTCAAATACAGAAAACAACGTACAACAATAACCACCCAGGAAATCCGTTACTTACATTAAATCCTTCATCGTTATCAACAAAAGCATATTTCAGGATTTCAAATTAGTCAGCGTTAATTTTATGAAAATTATTGTAAACATGCAGAACTAAGGTCTACTAGTTAAAAGTGCTGCTCTCTCAAAGCTGTTAATAGAAAAGTTACCTTATAGCTGGTGCTGGTTCAGTTTATTTAATAGATTGGTAGTTTTCTCTGCGTACAGACATGCCATAAAAGCCTAACCTCACGATGAAGCTGTCAGGAGCAATGAGGATTACCCGTTTAAATGGCCAGTATAAAACACTGTCTCAGTAAGCAGTCCTTGCAATAATTCTCAAAACTACCAAAAAATTTTTAAAAACTTTCACAGTGGACAAAAAGAGGTTTACTTGACTCTTAGCAACAACATTTCAAATAAGATATTCATTTCTATTTAACTGCCCCTTACTTTAACTGAAATGCTGTAATATAAACAGTGCAGTTCAATTTCAGAACTGCTCAGAAGATAGTAGCATATGTCAAGAGGTTTTTTTTTAAAGATTACCTCAAAAGTGCAGAAAAGAACCCCCAAAGGGCCTCCACGTGCCATAAGGCACTGGCAGTGGGCAAGATTCTCCATCGTTCCTGCCGACGTGGAGGGAACGGACAAAGGGCAGTGCAAATCCCCCTGGTCTGTAAAGGTGGTCCCTCACCCACACCCACCCTCCCTCCTCTCACTTCAGCCACACTGCCCTTCCAGTAAAAAACAAAAGAGCCAGGACCTGAACGCAGGTCTGCAAAGCCTGTGTTCTGTCATGACTTTCCCAGCTTGCTGCCACGTACTCTTCATGCATGAAACTGTTTTTTAAACTGACAGTGCCTTTGGGAGCAGGGAGGTCACCTAAGTCCCCAGGACCCTTTAACTGACTTTCCAAAAGGCTGGGTGTGGACAAGGTGCTTGATAAATACTTGCTGCCTGGCTACTCTAAAAGGAGCTTACCTGTATCATGTGCTGTTACTGGGAATGTAAATTATACGTCGGCAAGCTGGACTTGACCAAAGAACAAAGTGAACAGCTTCATACTAACAGGTGCCTACACCTCCAGTGCTGCCATGTGTTGCAATCTGGATGCAGAATGCAGGGACTGCAAAACCTTGGTTTGTCAAGTAAGGTGCTGAGGTAAAATATGTCAAGAGGTAAAAAACAATAAAAAATAAAGAGCACGATGTCTTAGTGTTTCCGTTAGTCCAAATACGCTAGTTCTCTGAACAAATTTGGACAGATTTGCCCTATTATAATATTTAGCCAGCAGCCAGCTAATTTTCTGATTGTTTAAAAAGACAGAATGCTCAGAATCAGTGTTACAGGGTGAACTGCAGACTGTGTTAAATGTCACGTGAGACTGAGCAATGTGGAGTTCGAGGAGACGGAGGCCGCCTCCTGCAGACATGCATGCGTGTTTGAGTGCTGAGAGCTGAGACACCAGGAGGGAAGCGCTGCCTCATGCAGGACAGAGAGCAGTTAGCGGAGGGAGGGAGGGCTGGGAGAAGCACAGAGCGCCAGGAGCACTGCCCCTCCTCCAGAGAGCAGAGCATTCAGAGTGTACTTAACCCTTCGGGCGCTCTCGTCCCTCGACCAGGAAAGTGTGGAGGGGAAGGAAGGCAGAGACGAAGAGGAGGTCACAAGCGCACTCCTCCCAATCTGGAAGGGGAAAAAGAAACACACTCGGGAAAACACAAAACAAACAAAAAACCCCACCTCCTACCCTGGCTTCGGCCCAGGTTTCCCAGAAAATAATCCTAAAAAGCAACTCACTACACACATGAGATCAGTGCTGAAACTTCCACGCTAGCCAGTGACAGATCCCTAGAGATGTTTAATCCCTTAGTGAAATGCCTCTCGGAAATTACTTGGAATTTATAAGGCTACTTTTCTATGAGGGAAAGACAATACCTAGCATAATTTGTCAAATTTGCCAATGTTTCTTTTTTTTTAATAGACAGCCTTAAACAAATATTTGTTTTTTAACCAGGACAGATGATATGAAATGAAAAACTATACAAATGATTTAAAGTTGGTATACGCTATCAATCTACTCCTTAGTACAGATATAGAACTTTTACAATAATAAGACGTTCTTACATTTTAAATGTTTCTAAAATTAAAAAGTACACTGTGAAAACTAACAAAGTGGCTTTTTCTAAATTTGTTTTCAGTTATACAAAAATAAGATTCTTAACTTAGTTCAATGGCATTCCCATTACACCCAATGTATCAAATCAATTGCTTTAGAATGTTCAGCCCGAACAACTTAAAAAGTTGAAGTAGTAGACTCCACAATATAACAACACTGTAATTTTATCACATTAAAGCTTGACAAAATTAAACTAGGGCTTAATTTCCTAGACCATATCCTTTACTTTCTATTTACTCTTAGAATTTTTTTGGAAATTCCTATAAGAGTGGACTGAAGAATAACTCTGACATTCAAAAAGATAAATATTACTCTTTGAGAAAACATCACATAGGTTCAAAATGCCTGCAACATTTTGTCAAAACATAGGTTTTTTAAAACAAATTAATCCCCAAGAAATATAATATTTGAAACCCTCACAACACAATAGTTATTCCACTGTAGAATAGGAGCATTAGTAGCCTGTTACAGAATACGATCTTTGGAATGTAACGCTTGTAAGGTCGATATAGAATTCTTACATCTCATTCTTATGAAGTGAAAAAGCAACACTTTCTCCACGCAGGGAGGAGGATGCAGCTAAGCAGGCACACTGACCACAGGTGCAGGAGCTGCGGAGGCCCAGAGGCTTCCAGACCTGGCCTGCATGCCCAGGCCACAGACGCCACCCGCTCCACTGGGAGGAGCAGAGGAGGCGCCTTGAATTCTCAGGGCTCCTGTGTGTAAGGGGGCACATGCCCGTCTACCTCGAAGAAGACGGTACTTACTGCCGCCAGTAACCTTTATAATTTGCTTTTGTTTTTGGAAATAGGGAAGGAAGCTTGTTACCAAAAAAGTTCCAATAGTGGCTGGCTGGGAAAGATATTATGGATACGGGGGAGAAAAAGGGGAGAGGGGCTGAGCAAGAGCCAGAATCCCCAGGGTCGTTGGAAAACTTTCGGCCAGTGGCCCTGAGTGCTTGTGGGAACACTGCAAGCACCTGTCGACATGTTAATACAGCAAACACAAGGACGACTCTTGTAGCCCAATTTGGCAAAGCAGAGACCGGGGATCTGCAGGTTCAGAAGAGGGAAGGCAGGAGTCAGGCTGGACAGAGAGTGAAAAGCAGAAGCGCCAGTGGTGTTACTTACGTGCGCGGGGAAAGGCTGGAGTCTCGTCCTGCTCTCTTCGGGGTGGTTCACTTCTCCCATTGGGAGATAGGGTTTCTGACCTGATCCCGTCTCGTACATGGACATGGGCCTACTGCCCCGGGCAGATGGACGTCTCTTTAAAGAAGAGTGGTTGGAAGTGTCTGTGTACTCAGAATCAGTTTGCACCTGATATATATTGGTTGTGGCCTGTTTCCTGAGGTTCGAATTTTCACTCTGGAGTGTTTGAAGCTGAAAGACATGTTTGGCAGTGGGACTGTGTTTTTCTATAGCAAGCAGAAAAAGCAAACACCAAGTAAACGCATACAACTACCAGCTTTAACAACAAGAACAGTTAACAGCTCGCTGGGTTGAAAGTCAAAGGCAACTACAAACCAAAACTCTTTCTTCTAGAATAAGTGAAACGCAATCAACTCACTTTGTCACTTAAGCAAATTAAATAGCTAATTTCTGAATGTGAAAAAGTTGCAGTTTGGACTTTTTAAAAGCGAACTGTCTAACCACGTAAAAATCAGTCACGGTGGGCATGGGAAACGTTTGCAGGCAAACTGCACTCTGGATTATTCTAAGGCTGTTTCAAGCAAGAGCTTGAGATCATTAAGACATCACTTAGGTAACTTGCTTTTCAAATGAGCCCTGAGCAATTTGCAAATGCCAAAAATGTCAGCAGACACCATGGAAGCAGCACAAAGATAACTAGAGTTGCTTTGCAAAGCAAGAAAGACAGTGAAATTCAGCTTACGAAAAATCAGATGAGCTACTGCTTCCCAAAAAGCCAACAAGAAAAAATAAGATCAACAAGTTTTTATTACATAATACTCTTTAAAATTCCAAACAATTTAGCACTTTTTTAAAAAGAGAGGGAACCAGATCTTGGTTAAGTTTGCTATATTAACATATCACGAAGAAAACCGGAGACCTATTGAACTATCAACATCTTCGTCTGAACGCTCCACGTAGCGCGCGCTGCCCTCTGGTGATCGGTCATCTTTCAGCCAGGGCCGGAATACCTGGCCTCTCTCTCCTTTGGCTCTGCCGCCCAAAAATGCGACCGTCGTGGTGTCAGCTTTAGACACTCTAATCTGCCTGGCACCACCCCGTTTTAGTTAGAGGCTGTCACTTGGAGACCCTGAACGCTCCTTCCATTCCTTACATGCAGGCTGCTTCATGGCGCTGGATGAATTAGAGTTAAGGGATCAGCAAGGAACCGAGTTACTCTTTAGCATCTGGCATTTTAAACACAATTAACTGAGTCCAGGCTGCACAACGTCCTTCCCCTCTGGTGCTCCTCCATCTTCCAGGACATTTTATAAGCTGGGTGTGGTGTGAGTTCAGCTGTCTACTCTTTGACAGAGATTGTAAAATGTGACCAAATTCCCCACCAGGGCCAAGGCTTAAGTCCACAAGCAACTGTGTTTGCACCAGGAGATCATTACTTTTTCAATAGCAAGCCCATTCAGTGTTAGGAGTTACTTTCAATTTCTATTTAAGAAAGCACCGATCTGTGAAAAATATACCAATAGTGGCTGCTCCTCTTCATTAATTAGCATCTTTTCCAAGCAACTGTTAAATGTGAAAGATCAGACACAAATCATGCTACTTCGTCAACTATATATATATTAAAAAACTTTACCTAACTTTGAAATAAAATCAATGCATCTTCACTAAATAAACAAATTCCACATACTTTATATTAGTAGTGCCAAACTTTTGTGAAAGTCTGATTTACTGTCTTTGCAACAGAAATACTCTCATTCTCAGTTTTCTCAAAGCGTGATCCCTAAGAAAGGATAGATTGCTTCTACACCAGAAAGACTTTCAGGGCATAACTTATATCTGCAACTCCCTTTCCAAAGAAAGAACAGCTGCAAAGTGACAAGCAGCTACTGAAAATTCCTACATTCTAGGAAACAGACAGGCATAAAGTGCCTGTCAAAACTACCTATTAGGGAACCCATGTTCTACAATGAAATGGTCAAGGTCCAACCAGTGAGGAGCATAACTGACACATGGTCCTCAGTGTAGGACTGGGGGATCTGGTCACATGCTTGTGTGTCTATGTGAAAACCTCTTAGAGTATTTTAGACAAGGTCTTGAAATCTTAAACTTTATCTTCACACTTTTCACTCTAAAACATCCAGCCTGGATTTTGCTTTAATGTGCTTTGATGACCACTAGTTCCTGGTCTCAATTTTTTTAAATTTTAGTACTCTGTACTTAGCGAGATATCCTCAGATAAATCTGAATGGTGCTTATCTTAATAAGAACCAGACTACACTTATTTTGTCTGGAAGGAGTATAACAGGACATGAAAAGTTATAGATAATAGGTTCATAAATCAAAAGCATTTCTAAGAATTGAGGAGATAATCTATGAACAATGGCAAATAATTCCACTCTGCATTTCTTAAAGAAGCTTGAGACATTTGCTTTCAGAGATTCGAGGTTATCTCTGGTGATTTCTACAAATACTAAAAGGAGAATAATAAGAATAAAAATGGTGATGCTTAACAGACTGATTTGCAGTGGCAAAGTCAGCATGTTTCAGAAAAAGTCACCTCAAAAAAATGCATTAGTTCAATTAATGAGACAAACTGTAATTCATTAAACAAAAGATATTTCAGAAAAGACAGAAAAAGTGCAAGCCCTGTATGCTATGGCAAAAAGGCACTTTGTCTGTCTTGTTCATGGCTGCACACCAGCCGGTGACAGGGCCAGGGTGGCACAGGACAAGTGTTTGATTAAAATCTGATCGATCTTCAGGCATTCTTGTCCCCTTCTATTATAGGTATTGAGGCCATCTATCTCAAAACGTCTCCAAAAATGATCTAGAACTCAAAAGAATCCTGGACCAAGCCGCAGGCAAGGGTGCACTGCAGTGTTCTTCCCTGACAAGCAGAGGGGCACGGACCTCTTCTTAGATCTTCAGCCTTCCTTTAGGAAGCACCACTGAAAAGGGCCCAGCCACAAATGAGGTGCACCACGTCCTCTGTTCTTGATAATGATTCTGAAGCATCACTCTTCAAATGATAGTAGGAAGACACAGATATATACTTTGTTTTGTTTCTGTTTAAGGAAGTGTACAGAATCTCATTTTGTAGAGCACTGAATGATGGGAGCAGTACCTACAAAGTTTCGGGCAGAATTTTGAATCTTTCCACTTCTTTTTCTTAGCATTCTTATAAAGAGTTATATACGTAATCCCCTCTGAAGCATATTCCTTGCTACTATTAGCCATACTTTTTTTACAGATAGAGATTAATATATTTATATATTTCTAACTCTCTCAAAAGGCGGCAAACAAGGAAATGCCGAGCAAATGGGATTGTTTCTTACCAGCGTACAGTTCTCGCTGGTGCAAACACGATGTTTTCTTACATTTACTGAGTACCTATTCTGTGGCTCTGAGGACATCATAAATTAGTGGTAATTACTGGTGAAAAAAAAGCAGGGCTGTGGGACTGGGCTGCCAGGGCAGGGGTGGGTAATATCTTAGACTACAGTGAACAGGGACAGTACCCTTTGTGTGGCATGGGGTTTGGAATGCGGATAAACACATACACCTGTCCTGGGCTTTCGTCTGCCCTGTCTTCATGGCGTGCTTATTCTTTAGAACAAGCAATAAATTGGAAGAATCACATCCATGGAGTGGTGCCTAGCTTCCCAGGAAGCACAGGATAGTGCAAGGGTTTCTACAACTGACACAAACACTTAATAGGCTGTAATGTTTTCCTACCTGGGAAACTTACACTGGATTTATTTCTAATCAAAGCTACTTCATTTAAAATATCCAAAATACATACTGCTTCCAAAAAGACAGCTTGGCCCAAAGATTTTTAGATCTGTGTTGCTTCCCTCTGACCACAAGCATCATGCCTGGGATTCTTCCTTATACTATGGGGTTAAAGAGCAACCGTCCTGGCATTTATTGACATGTTACCTTTTTCTGCATAATTCTCAGCTCGTCACTCAAGTTGTTATTCACCTTCATTAGCTGTTGTATCTTGGCCTCAGAAGCCACTAGAGCGTTTTTGACCTCCATAAATTCCTGCACAGTGACTGGTCCATCTGATAAATCTGAATCTAGGCTCTAAAAATAAATTGGGGAAAATGTTCACAATCTGAGACAATGATAACATTCAACACTAACTGCTAAAGAATTTCAAATTCTGACCATGCCAGCTGGATCGCAAAGTTAATCAAACCAAATCAAAGCTTCTAAGTGTAATGCAAAAATAAAACATAAAGGTAGGGCTACGAAAGTATTTGAAAAATTTTAAAGTCAATATTTTCTAATAGATCAGACAGTGGGGCTACAAATCCTTTCTGACAATGACTATGCACATCTGTCTTGTCTGCCTTTCTCTTGCTCATTCATTTTTTTTTATTCATTATTTCATTAATTCACTCATTCCAACTTTTCTGATGCTTTTTTACTAAGCATCAGGCAGTGTTCTAGGAGCTTGGAATACATAAGAAAAGAAAACAGACAAAGATTCCTGCTTCCATGGTGTTTACATCCCAACAGAGTGAGAAAGGGAAAAAATAAAAAACTATATAGTACGGTGAAAGGTGATAAGTGAGATGGAAAATAAATAGAATGGATCAGAGTGAGGGGCTGGGGAGCTGAAGCTGGGGTGAAGGCGGGTGCATTTTAACCTGACACGTGGGTAGGTGGGACATGAGCAACAGCCTGCAGGAGGGGAGGTCATTAGTCAGATGGCTGTCTGGAGGAAGGGTGTTACAGCCAGTGGCAGGGCTCAGCTGGAGGGAATGGGTGTGCAAGGCGGAGAGGAGGCGGAGGCCAGCCAGTCTAGGGACCCCGTCGTGTAGGGTCCTGTCATGACCCGGCTTTCACTCGAGTGAACCCAGCGCTTCTGTGGAGAGCGGGCAGAGATGTTTCAGATGGAACAGGTGACTCCTGCTATCCCCTCCACATTCCCTGCATCTGCCAGTGGCACCACTGGTTCTCACAGCTGTGTAAGCTGGAAAACTCTGGACAGAACTCCAGTAAGTCTACCTTCCCACTTCAAATATCCAACTTATTGCCAAGCCCTGCCTTTTTTATCTTCCTCCTGTTCATCCATTCTCAAATGTTTGCTGGGCTCCTCTGTGGGCCAGGTCTGGGACACTCAGCAGTGGGTAGACCAGCCAGGCCCCTGCTGCCCTGTCCTCGGGCTCACACTTTGCTACAGTAACTGTTCTTCTATCCAGACCCTCCTAGCCAAGGCCCTGAGGTAAACCTGTGTCACCTCTTGTTTGGACCTCGTCAGCACCTCCTACTTGGGTTCCCTTCCTCCACTCCCTGGTCCACCGGAACAGTCCTCCCAAAACAGAGGACCCAACATGGCTGACATCGCCCTCCTGCCCTGCCTAAAAGCTTCCTGGGCTCTGCACTGTTGGCCAAGGTCCAGGCTCTTTGGTCTGGCGTCACGCTCCTGCATATGGTGTGACCCCTGCCCTCTGCTGCAGCTCTGACTCCCACTCCTTTCAGGCTGACTCCACACATGACCAGATTCCCCCAAACCCCCACGCCGCTGTCTCACTTACTCTCTGTCTAGCCCACCCTCCCCAGCCTCTCCACACGCCCACATCCCAGGCATTCTTTTTTTTTTTTCCCAGGCATTCTTCAAGGCACACGTTAAAGCCTCCCCTGATACTCCTCCTCAGTGACAAGTTGTGTCTCTGTTGACCGCCCCACCCACCTCTTGTGTCTGTGTTTATGACCCTTGTACTGCAGTTCTCTCTCCTCCTGGGCAGGCGGTGACGGCTTCGTAGAGGAAAGGGACTAGGCCTCACTCAGGATAATATTATCCAGGGAAGTGTGGATAACTACCCAACGAAAGTAAACATTCGTTGAAAGAATAAAACCCACCAGTCCTTCCTCACAGGTTTTATAAAGTCAAAACTGCAGAAGGGCTGTGAGTCAACAACTGACTCAGGGACAACAGACCCCCTATTTTAAAACTATTTACCTCATTGACCTTTGCTTGGCCCAAGCTAGTAGAAAACCTGACTCTACTTCCAGAGCACTTTTCACAAGCCTAGCCCTCAAGTGATTTACAAAGCAGGCAAATTTTCAGGGGGAAAGATCTGAAAAGAAAACACAGTCTCTTTCTGTGTGCGGTGTGCCACCTCACCTTCTGCCTGTGTGCCTTGCTCGCAGTGGTGTCCAGATCCGTGTCTTCATCTGATGCCACACTGTCATAGTCCGGCTGGTCATTGTCCTGACTCTCACCACTGTGCTGGTTACTAATTGTTTTCAGTATGAGCTCCACATTGTCTATCAACAGAAGCAAAAAACTTTACTTCAGGCTTGCAAAAAACTTTTTTCCTAAAAAACTAGCCATTTAAAAGACTGGAAGAAAATGACAGAAATAGCAAGGTTATATTCACACCAAAAAGGGATAACAGCAAGTTATCAACTGGACAGAGAGTCTACTAAAAACTGCAGAGACAGATTTAAGCATTCCTCTGAGCGACCTGCCAAATGTGGGCAAATTAATTAGATGGTTTAGGAAAAAGCTGCTCAGATAAGGGGACAGGTTCCCAAATTTGTAATCATTCAAGGAAACAGGGTATAGCTCGAAATCATGAAAATAAAGCTGTAACTAACGTAAGATTAACTGCAATTCAGTTATAATTGTACCTTGTTTACAAGGTAATGTCAAGTCAAAACAGAAAGGAAATTGTTAAAGTGGAGCCTAGAAACTAGGTGATCAAAGAGTAGGCACATCGGCCTTTCGTTAGCTGAATGCCAGTGAGAGAGAGAGAAAGAGGAGAATGATCCATTGGACACACATGGGCACACCAGGAAGGTATGGTCTATAGGGAAGCAGGGATGACTCCATTGGCTCCAAGACATTTTGAATGAAAGATTTCACAAATTATCCAAGTCTCTCCACTTTCTTTCAGGCAACTCAAGCAAACCTCTAATTTCCAATATTGTTTCTGGATATTTCGATGGATAATATCTTGGTGATAAATTATGTTTACTTAAAAGGAATTTTAATTTTTAAAATTAATATTTAAAATATACATGCCGGGGCTTCCCTGGTGGTGCAGTGGTTAAGAATCCGCCTGCCAATGCAGGGGACACGGGTTTGAGCCCTGCTCCAGGAAGATCCCACAAGCCTCGGAGCAACTAAGCCTGTGCACCACAACTACTGAGCCTGTGCTCTAGATCCCGTGAGCCACAACTACTGAAGCCCACATGCCACAACTACTGAGCCCGTGCACCTAGAGCCCGTGCTCCACAAGAGAAGCCACTGCAATAAGAAGCCTGCGCACCCCAACGAAGAGCAGCCCCTGCTCGCTGCAACCAGAGAAAGACTGTGCTCAGCAACGAAGACCCAACGCAGCCAAAAATAATTAAACAAAATAAATTAATTAAAAATATATATATATATATATACGTGTCATCAGATTATAGAAGTGATAAAGATTCAATATAGAAAAATTGAAACTGATAGAGTAATCATTCATAGCTATTGATACATGTGGTTCTATTTCCTTCCAGTCTTTTTCCTAAGCATATACACATACACACAGTCAATTTCATTATTTGTAGCAGTTACGGTCTATAAAGTTGCTGTGAAGAACGAATTAGCAAATACTAAACCATTGTTCTGACTGGAAACACAGGGTTAGGTTCCTGCAAACCTCTGATCACATTTTTGTCAACTGATAAATATATAACCTCGTTTTACATGTGATTCTGTTTAAAGACATTTTTAATATATGTTGTTGATCCATTAACATTGAACTCACGGCCAACAGCACTATAACTCACGCCTGAACGAAGCTAGTCTAACACATGTATTTTCTCCACAAGGCACAATACGACCTTCTTGCATTTAGGAATCCTACACAGCTCTTCAGCACTCTACTTGGGGACCACTTCAAATAGGGAAATCACCAACAAAAAGGATAAAAATGTGAAAACTGTGGCACTAAATAAATCTCAAAAAGGACACCTGTTTACAGTATAAGAGTTGCAATAAGGCAGAGCATGGCCTTGTTCCATCTCAGCTGGGAACGTGCATTTTGGGTGACTCAAATTTCTCAGCATGTTGCATACAGCCACAAATTACCATCAACGTGCTGTCAGTATGATTTTGAGGCAACAAATTTTAATGAATAGGTGAATTGGCAAATACGAGATCCGTGAGTAATGGGGATTAGTGGTATATTTACATGTGATATATTCACTTATACATATGTATATATATAAATGTTTTCCTTACAAAATTTGGATTATACTAAAGCTTTTAAAAAAATTAATTTATTATTTTATATTATGTCATTACATAGTCTCTGAAAAAAAGTGTGCACTATTCAAGTATGTAACTAATAATTGCTCTATTATTGCTTATTTGTTTCTAATGTTTCCAGTGCTATATATAACATACATGTAACATCTCTATTTCCTCTCAATTAACACCTAGAAATGGAAACACCAAATCAAAGAATTTGTACATTTTGAGACTTTAAAGGACCCTTATCACTGCACCTTCACCAAAATTTAATAAAGTTTCTTAGAACTTGTTTATGTCTGGTTGAATAAGTAAAATCAAGGAGAACAAATCGCTATCAGTTAACGATTACTATCTCTGGGGAATGTGATGCTGACTGAAAACTGAATCTTTACGGTATGTATTTTTCCTGTTTACATGTTTTTCAATTTAAAAATGTATTATTTCTACAATTAGAAAAAAACAAAAAAGATAGAGCATCAGTGCTGGGGAGGAAGTATCTTCCCAAGCATGGAGACAGGACCCTGAGCTACCGAACAAGACTCAAAGGGCACCTCGGAAATAGGTGCTTGGTGCTCTCTTCACAATTTTAAACCCCAATAACTCTTGCTGTAGACATCTAAAGTTTATAGCGACAAATTCTAATTATGGAGAACTCAGTCTTGTAGGTAAACAACAGCAGGTGAGCTGGAATTTCAGTCAAGAGGGTTTAGTTTCTTATGGCCTTTAACAAGATCTAAGTCAGACTTTTGAGTTAATTTCAGAATGCAATTTTTTAGGGAAGACAGGTGACCCAAGAGGTAAAAAATCGTATATAAGATAAATTTGAATCACAGTTAATAACGCTGAAATATTTATAATTCATCAGGACTCAAAGAGAGAAACTTGTCGTCACAATATAGCACCAATAAAACTTGCAAG
Organism: Aethalodelphis obliquidens; assembly: GCF_003676395.1. Taxonomy (NCBI): domain Eukaryota; kingdom Metazoa; phylum Chordata; class Mammalia; order Artiodactyla; family Delphinidae; genus Aethalodelphis; species Aethalodelphis obliquidens. The sequence continues at coordinate 7,333,329 of NW_020837972.1, forward strand.
GCTTTAACTAAGCTGTGGTGTCAATGACTGCTTTAATTATTTTTATAACTTTAACACTCGTGTGAAGTTTTAAGGCCAAAGAAGCAAACATTTAGAGGTCTGAAACAGTTACCTTTTGAACTAGAGAGAGGACTACCTTGCTGTCTCCTCTTGGCATCACTGAGAATGTCGATAACCAGAGTGGCAAACTCATGGGCGTTAAACCGAGCTAGTTTCTGTCTGCCCTGAGGGTGAGAAAATAATTGGAAATATTCCCAGATGTAAAAATACACACATATTCACATAAAACTAGTCAGACTACTGTTAGACTTCGGCAAAGACCTTCCAGCATGCTCAAAGTATCATCAATCACAGCCATAACTGAATCAAATTTAACATTTTCCTTGTGAACAGTTTAAAACCATTTACATAATAGAACAATATAACATTTAAGTTCTCACAATGCATATCTATTTTTGTGAACCAAAACAAAATGGCTCCCTTAATGCTTTCTTTCTAATATCAATTCAGTTCTGAAGTAGGCCTACTAATCAAAAATTAATTTGAAGGGACAAATTTTAAAATTTCAACATAAAGTTATAGTCTAGATGCTGGGACTCTATCATTATATATAACCAGTAATCAATGAAAATGAAAAGAGCTTCATAATTTACTCAGCTTCACTGCTCTTGGTGGATGGTTAGGCTTTTTTCAGTGCTCTGTTATTACACACAGTGCTTCGATGAAAATGTGCATAAAGCTTTGTATTTTTAGTTTATTAGAACATATTCCCAGATGAGGAATTCCTATGTGGAAGGATGCAGGTAATTTTGAGGCCTCTGAAAGCAGTTAACAGATTGCTTTTCTGAGGTCTGCAGCAATTTAAACTCTTATCTGTAGCATGAGAAAGCCCATCTTGCCACATCCTTACCAGTCTGGAGTATCCTTTAGTATGTATTGATACTTTATTAAGTTGATTGATAAAACTTTCATTAATGCCTTCAGGTTGCTTTCTTTGATTACTAATGAGATTAAACATTTCTTCACATTTGAAAGCCATTTATTCTTTCTTTCTTTCTTTCTTTTTTTGCCCTTGCACTTGTGGAATCTTAGTTCCCCAACCAGGGATTGAACCCATGCCATCAGCAGTGAAAGTGCGGAGTCCTAACCACTGGACCGTGAGGGAATTCCAGCCATTTATATTTCTTTTGTGAACTGTTTTATATTCTTTCCCAGTCATCTATTAACTTCTATTGCTTTTCTTATCAACTTGTGAGGGTATGTGTGTGTGTGTGTGTGTGTGTGTGTGTATGTGTGTGTGTGTAAAGGATATTAACATTTTAATCAATCAAAAAATCTTACATACCTGTCCTGGGAAAATAAAATACCATGATATCAGCCATTCCCCAAATATCACTACTAGTGAGTTTTTGGACTTGGCCACTTGCCTGGTTCCGTGTCGATGAATACTCGGGATTGACTGGAAGGAAGGGGACGACGGTTGTCTCGGTCACCAGGGTGCTGTGATTTTGCGTGGCAAGCCAGACTAGCCAGAGGAAAGAGCCAGAGATAGAATCTCATCACCACGGGCGCCACTGCTCCTCTAAGAGCCGCGGCTCTCGCATTACTAGGTAGACTAGGGGCAGCACACTCCGGAGCCAGCATACACAAGAGTCAATGTTGACACACGTGTTATCAGGACAGTAAAAATTGGGCAAAACACTGAGGCTGGCAGCTTGTTGCTGCCTACTGATAACAGAAGCTTAGTAGATAGAGCCACATGTTAAGTCACCTGCATCAGTCTCTCGCCTGTCAACTTCATCGTACACATCCATGGCAAGTTCTTCAAACAAATGATTACTTAGCTGAAAGTAAAAAAATATCAGGAACACAGGGACAAGGATTAACACTAGGAAAATGAGTGGGGACTGTGACTTATTCACCCTTCTACCTCCAACGTCTTATCCAAAGCCAGTGCTCACTTAGTAAATGCCCACCATTATTAAACAGACAGTAACATTTCCAAAATAGTACAGGTCCTCTAGAAATACCTGCCACCCACAGCAGCCTCCCTCCTGATATGCAGATAGGGCTGTGCCATAAGGGAAGCAAGAGGCATCTAAAGTGCCTATCTCAAAGGCAGGGTCCAGTTCTCCGCTCTTCGTGTGACATCACCTCTTTAAAGTCTCTTCTGCTCTTTTGAGAATGTTTGCCAGTACCCGCTCTGCCCCCAGTATATGGGATCTGAAACCCTTGGTAGGATAAAGAAGCCAAAACACACCATTTCGAGAGGATAAAGCGTGCCACTGAAGGAAAATAGCACCCAGACCTCGGTTAAGTCTCTCTGCTGTCTTCCTCAGTAGGGGTCCCCCAAACCCCTACAAAACTACCTGAGCGTCCCCTACCAAGGACAGCCCGTCTAATCAGTACATTGTGCAGTGTCCCAACAAAACAATCCCCACAGACTGGGGTGCCCTCCTGGCAGCAACTGGGTCTTCCTCAACCCAGAGGAGGCTAAGCCCCTACCAGGCTGGCTCCAGCTCTTTCTGTACTTTTTGCCTCATGAAACCCTGCCGCTCGGTGGCTGTTACTTCTGAGTTGACTGCTTCCCCACTCTGTGAGGGAAGATGCTGAATTTGTTCCATCCTCTACTGTTCCCTACATCCCCACACAGTACCCGGCACCAAGATGGGACCCAGTAAATACCCATTCATACACTGACCAGAAGGTACTTCATGCAGAATTTAAAGCTGGCTGCACACACCTCATTAAATTCGTTAAAATGGGTACAATGCATTGTTAGGTGACAAAAGCACGATATAAAATTCTATAATTACGCTTCAGTTAAAAAAAAAAAAGGTAGGCATCGGAAACAAGAATTAGAAAAAATATACCAAAATATTGAGCGTGAACCCATTAAGAATATAGTAAATGAGGATGATTCCCCTTCTCTATTTTCCAAATTTTATCTAGTGTGGTTACATTACATTTATATTTAAAAATAAACTCTTGAGAGCCTTTTGCTGGATAAGGTGATGAAGGATTGGGAAACTGAACTTGTACCATAAACACCCAATCTGTTTCCTCTAAGGGGCTACAAGCTAATGTTATTATTACTAACAATAACTACAGCAGCAACACTGTTGCAGGCTTACATCCCAGGAGCCTTGCTAATACCATCATCATTGTAAATACAACACCTCTCTGAAGACAGGAACTACTATTATACCACTTTACAGAGAAGGATACCAAGGCACAGAAGTTAGCTTACCTAAAGTCACAAAGCCAAGAAGTGATGGACCTGGGATGCAAGTTTCTCTTAAAATGTTAATATTTACTAATTCAAGGAATACATTAGTGGTCTTATATTTCTCCCAGCTTTTCACTAGGGAGGGAGGAAGGAAAGAGGGAGGGAGGGAGGGAGGGAGGGAGGGAGGGAGAGGGAGATATTGTGGGATAAACACTGAATTGGCACTGATAGGAGGCGGAGACCACAGCGTGGGGGCAGCTCACACTCACTGGGCAGCTCTGACTTGCTGCCTCTGCTGGATCACCATCTCCCTTTCTAGGAGAGAACACCGAGGTACAGAGAGGTGAAGGAGCTCCTCAGAGCCGAGATCCACACCTGACCAGTCTGACCCAGAGCCCAAGTTCTTGAGAACTATGCTCAACTTTGTCCCAGATGTTTATCTAGTGCCTGCCACACGCTAGAGATATTACAGACATAACCCCAGCTTTCAGCCTAGCAAATGTAGAATAGGATAGTCAAGGGGAGCTTGGATTTTATCCATGTTTGAATTATTTAAAATAAAAATTGGCTTACATACTGTTAAGTAATTAAAAGGAAATCACAGAATATTCACTGCTGACTCCAAAGCTTATCATCCTAATCATCTTACTATATGACCTCCTTAATTTAAGAAAGGCAATAAAAACACATACACACAAAACTGCAGATAGAGAACACAGAGACACCAAATTGCATAAAATACATTTATTTCATATTACAGTTAAATGCTAGTAATGAGAAATTCATTTAATATAATATTTAGTACTTAATATTATATGAAATTCTAGTAAAGAGTCTTCTATGAAAAGGGGAATGAAGAGTAAGACATAAATTAGGGGAGTTGCAAGTTCAGAGTTAGGCTTTGGGAAAACTCCTACCTACACTGTGAAGGGGGTCAGATTTCAGCTACTTGAATGATGAAAGGGAGGGTAGCTGGGAAAGCACAGCAGGCAAAAGAGGATTCCTGAAAGAGGACTTGAAGGTGGCCTCCGAGGGTGCTAACCCTTAAAGAAATATTTAAACGCACGCACCCACCCACACCCACACCCACACCCACACCCACACCGTGGGAACCAGATGGGAAGCAGGGCAAGAACTGAAGAGTGAGAGTGGGATGACGCCCATAAAGGCTACAAAAAGAAGTTAAGAATCTTGGTTCTGATCTTGAGAGCAATGAGAACAGCTGAGGCGGGTAATCGGGTGGTTAGAACGGCTGGGGAAGCACCGGGCGAGGCTTCATTTGTGGGGACTAAACAGAGAAACTGTTCCCAGAGGAGTAGATTTCTCGGGGTCCTGACTAAGGCTGAAATGGGCAGGCTGAAGAGAAACACAGAGACTAAAGTGAGCTTGTGACCTGCAGAACTGGGCAAACTCTGAGCACATAGCTGAGGCAGAACCAGCAGTTAAAAGCCTACATTTACAAAACTCTGATGAATGGCGTGGGACATGCACGACAGTTAGCGGTGGCTGGATCCCAAATAGCAGCTAGTCAATCTGCAGTACTCACCATTCCAGCTTCAGCTCTTATCATTCTCTAGCATCCTATGAGGCTACAGGAAGTAATCCCAAGAAGTGTGTCCCACTTATTCATGTACATTGAGAGAAACTAGGGAACTCTTACGGGGAGAAACAACTTCCTAATGTCAAAGGCACAGTCTTCGCTTTTAAAATGACAGAGAAAAATGCCATTATTTGAAGCCAAGCCAATAAACTGGATATACTAAACTTACTAGTACTTTCATTCTTCTTTGCTACATACTCGATGGTCTGCTTCTGATTTAACATCTGAGAGCATGAAACAAAGTCATTTGATGTACTAGGTAATGGGCTAAGAACAGGTATTAGCAGGACACATGGTTTTCCATAGTGGAGTTCACTAGGAAAGAGAGATACTCACAGACTGAAGTTTCTTCTTAGCAGCTTTTGCCAATTCAGACAAATCCAGGCTGCTAAGAAAGTGTACAAAACTAATAAGCAAATAAATAAAACCATTTTCATGAGCTCTGTAGAAGATTAAGATAGCCAAGGGATTAAGATATTAATTACAGTTCATGGACAAGGTCAGAGGCCAAAATTCTACAGCCCAATCATCAGTGAGGAAACTGAACAGAACTTAGTGAAAGTATCTCCTAGAAATACCATAATCATGCAAAGTGGTAAACCGAAAAATAATCACCTACTAACCAAAAGGCAAATTTATTGCCAGGTTAGTCCCCAGGCCCTTTATGTGAGAAGTCATAATTTTTAAATTATTAAAAAAAGCATGCAGAGGAAAATACAAAAAGGGCAGAATGTTAAAAAACAGAATGGCAAGATTACATATGGAATAGCAATTAACCATTTCATAAACTCTTGACAGTACTTATGCAAAGTTTATTGGCTAAATCAGGGTTTAAAGTTCATTTCTGCAGCCGTGAACTCATCTGACCTTATAGACCAGGGGCAACAGATTATTACCCACTTTTTGTTCGACCTATGAGCTAAGCATAGTTTTTACATTTTTAAGTGGTTGGGGAAAAAACCCCAACAAATGATACTTCATAATATGTGAAAATTATATGAAATTCAAATTTTAGTATCCAGAAATAAAATTTTATTGGAACAGACATGCCCTTCATTTACATAGTGTCCATGGATGCTTTCATTTACAACTGGTAGAGTTGAGTAGTTGTGGCAGAGGCTGTATGGCCCAAAAAGCCTAAAATATTTACTATCTAGCCCTTAACAACAACAAAATTTGCTGATCCCTGTCATAGACAAAGGCTACACTCTTATAACACAGAAATATTCTGTGATATATCCAGAGACACAATATACTGTCACAACTAGCTAAAACTGTGACAGTATCTCTAACTCCAATTGGATTAGCAAATTTCTTACTTGTGCTTTTTCAAACTTAAGTTTTATATGGTGGTTTACTTACAGCCATCTTATTTCCAAATTGCATAGCCATAAAAGAGAAAAATGTATGGGCTTTGTTAAACACAAAATATAATACATTTAAACACTATACAACCAAAGAAATACTAGTGACAGATAATATTGATTGGTATTTCAATGGCCTTACCTGTCTGCCATTTGAGGTATTATAAAGTGCTGTCCATTTTTGTGATCTGAAACAGAAACCAAGTCAAAGTTTTGTTCACATAAATATTGATAAGATCTGTAAAGGAATACCATCATTATTTTCTCAATTTATGTTTTGCAATTAGTATCTTCCCATAATTATGATCTATAATGGGAGAAACAGAAGTTGCCAGATTGACTACAACTTCTCAAAATCTGGCCAGTAGCAAGGATCATTTCCTTATTTTCTTCTGGTACAAAGGTCCCAACGTCATTAAGTGGAAAGCCTATGCTCACCCTAATCCTTACGCTGTTTGTCCCCAGTATAACTAATGATCTTCAGCCATGGAAAGGACATTTAGGGAGCTGAAGTAGCTTGGAGCAGGCTTCCATCTGCTCTCCCATGTGGGATGGTGGGGCTTCCTTGAGCTTTGGTGGCTTACCTTCAAATTAATCAATGAGCATAAAACAGTCAGGGCTGGCCCAGGTGGTCTGGGCAGGTCCAGGCACGGGCTCTGTCTCCTATAATGCTGACGGAGTCCTAATCAAGCTTGTGGAGGACACTGATCATGTGTCAATGAGTAAAGCCACTATGAGCATTCACATACAGGTTTTTGTGTAAACGTAAGTCTTTGCTTCTCTTGCGTAAATACCTAGGACTTCTGGGTTATAGGTAAATGCATGTTTAACTTGGTAAGAAACTGCTAGACTTTTTTCCAGGGTAGCTCTATCACTTTTCTAACTGCAACGTATGAGAGTTACCATTGTTCCACACCTTCCCCAGCACTTGTGTTGGTTTTTTGAGTTTTATTTTGGTCATTCTAATAGGTACTTAGTGGTATCACACTGGGCTTTTTTTTTTTTTTTTTTTTTGCGGTATGTGGGCCTCTCACTGTTGTGGCCTCTCCCATTGTGGAACACAGGTTCCGGATGCGCAGGCTCAGCGGCCATGGCTCATGGGCCCAGCGGCTCCGCAGCACGTGGGATCTCCCCGGACCGGGGCACGAACCCATGTCCCCTGCATCGGCAGGCGGACTCTCAACCACTGCGCCACCAGGAAAGCCCTTAACTATAGTTTTTGCAGAGCAAAAGCTTAAAATTTTGACAAAGGCCAGCTTATCAGTATTTTCTTCTAAGGATTGTGCTTTTGGTGTTACATTTAAGTATTTTATATAATCCAAGACCACTAAGATTTTCTCCTATGTTTTCTTCTAGAAGTTTTAAAGTTTTAGGTTTTACATTTACATCTATGATCCATTTTCAGTTAGATTTTTAAAAAATATTTTACTTATTTATTTGTTTATTTATTGGCTGCATCGAGTCTTAGTTGCGGCACGCAGGATCTTTGTTGAGGCATGCGAGATCTTTTGTTGCAGCACGTGGGCTTCTCTCTAGTTGTGGCGTGCGGGTTTTCTCTTCTCTAGTTGTGGCGCACAGGCTCCAGGGCACATGGGCTCTGTAGTTGTGGCGGGGGGTTCCAGAGCGTGTGGGCTCTGTAGTTTGTGGCACACGAGCTCTCTAGTTGAGGCGTGCGAGCTCAGTAGTTGTGCCATGCGGGCTTAGCTGCCCTGGCATGTAGGAACCTAGTTCCCTGACCAGGGATCGAACCCATGTCCCCTGCACTGGAAGGCGGATTCTTTACCACTGGACTATCAGGAAAGTCCCCTCAGTTTTTATACAAGGTGTGAGGTTTAGGTTGAAGCTCATTTTTCTGCACATGGATATTCAGTTGTTCCAACACCATATATTGTACTGTTCTTTCTTCATTGAACTGCCTTTGCGACTTTTGTCAAAAGTCAATTGAATGGGGCTTCCCTGGTGGCGCAGCGGTTGAGAGTCTGCCTGCCGATGCAGGGAACACGGGTTCGTGCCCCGGTTCAGGAAGATCCCACATGCCGCGGAGTGGCTGGGCCCATAAGCCATGGCCGCTAAGGCTGTGCGTCCAGAGCCTGTGCTCTGCAACAGGAGAGGCCACAGCAGTGAGAGGCCCATGTACCGCAAAAAAAAAAAAAAGTCAATTGAATGTATTTGTGTGCGTCTATTTCTGGATTCTCTATACAGTTTCATTGATCTGTATGTCCACCTCTTCACCATAACCACTGTCTTGAGTACAGCAGAGCTTTACAGCAAGTCTTAAAATTGGGTGGTGTGATTCCTCCTATGTTACTACTGTTCTTTTGCAAAACTGTCTTGGCTATTCTAGTTCCTTTGTTTTTCCATGCAAAATTTAGAACCAGGATGTCCATGTCAATAAGCAAATCCTTTAATTGCATTAAATTTACAAATTAATTTGTGGAGAATTGTCATGTTAACTATATTGAGTATTTCAATCCATAAACATAGTAGAAACCCTTTTTCAGGCTTTCCTTGATTTCCTTCATCAGCATTTTGTAATTTTTGGCATATAGATTCCACATATATTTTGTTAGATTTATACCTAAGTATTTACTTTGGAGCTATTATAAATGTTATTATTTTTCTAGTTTCAGGTTCTAATTGTCCACTGTTAGTCTACAGAAATATGATTGATTTGGGGTTGTTCATCTTGCATTCTGCAACCTTGCTAAACTCATTCATTAGTTCTAGAAACTTTATTATAGATTCCTTGGGATTTTCTACATGGAAATCATTCCATTATGAATATAGGCAGTTGTATTTCTTCCTTTTTAATCAGTGTGCCTTTTATTTGGTTTTCTTGCCTTATGGCACTGATTAGGATTTCCAGTGCAATGCTGAATAGAAGTGGTGACAGTGGACATCCTAGCCTTGTTTCTGATTTTCAGGCAAAAGCATTCAATCTCTCATCATTAAGGATGATGTTAACTGTGGCTTTTCAATAGATACTCTTTATCGGATTCAGGAAGTCCCTTCTATTCCTAGTTTGCTAAGGTTTTTCTTTTTTCTTTAATCACAAAGGGATGCTGAATTTTATAAATGCTTTTTCTGCATCAACAGGTAAGATTGTACAGTTTTCTTTTTTAGTCTGTTAATGTGATGAATCACATTAACTGATTTTCAAATATTTTCAAATATCAGTCATATATCTGGAAACCCCACTTGGTATATTACATTTTCCTTTTTACATATTGTTGGATTCAATCTGCTTATAATTTGTTGAGAATTTTGGTGTCCCTGTTAGTGAGGGATATTTTTTGGTGCCATCTTTGCTGGGTTTGGTATTGGGGTAATGCTGGCCTCATAAAATTACTTGAGAAGCATTTCCCCCCACCTTTTTTTTTTTTTTACTGTTTTTTTTTTTAAACATCTTTACTGGAGTATAATTGCTTTACATGGTGCGCTAGTTTCTGCTTTATAACAAAGTGAATCAGTTATACATATACATATATCCCCGTATCTCCTCCCTCTTGTGTTTCCTCCCACCCTCCCTATCTCACCCCTCTAGGTGGTCACAAAGCACCGAGCTGATCTCCCTGTGCTATATGGCTGCTTCCCACTAGCTATCTATTTTACATTTGCCTCTCTCTCACTTCGTCCCAGCTTACCCTTCCCCCTCCCCATGTGCTCAAGTCCCCCCTACCTTTCTATTTTCTAAAAAATATCACATAAAACGGATGTTATTTCTTCTTCGAATGTTTGGTAGGATAGTCTCATTTTATGTGCAAAAATTGAAATGTGAATTCCGAATACTTAAAAATATCTGTAAAGAATTATAACTGCAAAGCTAGCAAGCCATGTGAGTCATAAGCCACACTGATTGTATTGCTGTATGGCAATACCACTTCAGCTGGTTCACAGTATTTACTAGTGCCATCATCTGGGCTAGGGTTTTCTTTAATGGAATGTTTTTAAGTACAAATTCAAGTTCTTTAAAATGTAGGATTATACATTTACATTATCTCTTTCTTCTTGGATAGGTGTTGGTAGTTTGTGGCTTTCAAAGAATTGGTTCATTTTATCTAAGTTGTCCAATTTATATGTACAGTTATTTATATTTTGCATTACCCTTTAATGTCTGTGTGTTTTTTAGTGACATCTTCCTATGTGTATTCTTTCCTTCTTTCTTTGTCAGTATGTCTAGACATTTACCAATTTCATTAATCTCTACAAAGAATCAGCTTTTGGTTTCATTGATTTCTCTCTACTGTTCTCCTTTCTCAATTTCATTGATTTCTACTCTTTATTATTTCTTAACTTCTGCTTGCTTTGGGTTTATTTTGCTCATCTTTTTCTAGTTTCTTGGGGGTTGGGAAGCTTAAATTAGGATTTGAGACCTTTCTTCTTTTCTAACATCATAATTTAATGCTATAAAATTTCCTGTAAGCCTTGCTTTAGCTCCATCCCACAAATTTTGATTTGCTGTCTTTTCATTTTTGTTCATCTGAAAATATTTTCTAATTTCCCTTAAGACTTCCTCTTAGACCCATGGATTATTTAGAAGTATGCTGTTTAATTTCCAAGCATTTGGGTATTTTCCACTTATATTTTGATTATTTATTTCTAGCTTAATTCCATTACGGTCAGAGAATATACTTTCTAGGATTTTAATTATTTTAGAGTTGCTAAGGTTTGTTTTATGACCCAGAATATGGTCTATCTTGGAATGTTTGACTGTGTACTCGAAAGGAACATATGTTCTGATGTTGTTAGGGAGAGGATGCTATAAATGTCAACCGGAAGCAGTTGGTTGATGGTTTCAGTTCAATATCCTTGCTGATTTTCTACCTCTAGTTCTATCTATTAACTAAATGAAGACTGTTGAGTCTCCAACAATAATTGTGGATTTGACCTTTTCTCCTTTCAGTTCTATCAAAGTTTGCATCCTATATTTTGCAGCTCTATTGCTGGGTGTGTACCCATTTAGAATTGTTATGTTTTTTAGTGAGTTGACCCTTTTATCATGTTGTGTCCCTCTCTGTCCCTGCTAATTTCCTTTGCTCTGAAGTCTACTTTGCTTGATATTAATATAGCCACTCTAGCTTGCTTTTTGTGTGTGTGTGTGTGTTACGCAGGCCTCTCACTGTCGTGGCCTCTCCCGTTGCGGAGCACAGGCTCCGGACGCGCAGGCTCAGCGGCCATGGCTCACGGGCCCAGCCGCTCTGCGGCATGTGGGATCTTCCCGGACGGGGGCAAGAACTCATGTCCCCTGCATCGGCAGGCGGACTCTCAACCACTGCGCCACCAGGGAAGCCCCACTCTAGCTTTCTTTTACTTAGTGTTGGCATGGTATATCTTTTTACCCCTTTTTGCTTTTTAACTTACCTACACCATTATATTTAAAGGGGGTTTCTTGGACACAGCATACAGTTAGGGCTTGTTTTCTTTTTTTTATCCATTCTGACAATCTCTGCTTTTAATTGGTGTGTTTAGATCATTAACATTTAATGTAATTATCGTTACATTTGGATTTAAGTCTATGATTTATTATTTAGTTTCTATTTGGACCTCAGTTTTTTGTTCCTCTCTCTCCCCTTTCCTCTCTTTTTTTGAATATTTTGAATCAAAACAACTTTTGATTATTTGGGTAATTTTTAACATTCCATTTTAATTTATCTCTAGAGTTTCTGACCATATATCACTGTATAGTCTTTTTTCAGTGCTAGGGATTAAACTATACATAACTTTTTACAATCTACTTAGAAATAGTATTTTACCATTTTAAGAAGAATGCGAAAATCTACCTCCATATTTCTTTTACCCTCTCCCTTTTATGTTATAATTGTCAAATGCATTACACTGACATATGCTGAAAACCCCACCATACAATACTATAACTTTTGCTTTAAACTGTCATACATATTTTAGAAAACTTAAGAAGAAAACACAGCCTATTGTATTTATCCAGATACTTATTATTTCTGTTCTTTCATTTCTAAAGCTCCAAGATTCCCTCTGGTATCAATTCCCTTCCACCCAAAGAACTTTCTTTAGTATTTCTGTTAGAGCAACTAATTCTCTTATTTTCTTTCATCTTAAAATGTCTTTAGGGGCTTCCCTGGTGGCGCAGTGGTTGAGAGTCTGCCTGCCAATGCAGGGGACACGGGTTCGAGCCCTGGTCTGGGAGGATCCCACATGCTGCAGAGCAACTAGGCCCGTGAGCCACAACTACTGAGCCTGCGCGTCTGGAGCCTACGCTACGCAACAAGAGAGGCCACGATAGTGAGAGGCCCGTGCACCACGATGAAGAGTGGCCCCCACTTACTGCAACTAGAGAAAGCCCTCACGCAGAAACGAAGACCCAACACACCCAAAGATAAATAAATAAATAAATAAATAAAAGCTGAGCTGATGTCCAAAAAAAAAAAAAGTCTTTATTTTTTCGGGAATTTCCTGGTGGCACAGTGGTTAAGAATCCGCCTGCCAATGCAGGGGACATGGGTTCAAGCTCTGGTCTGGGAAGATCCCACATGCCGTGGAACAACTAAGCCCGTGCGCCACAACTACTGAGCCTATGCTCTAGAGCCCACGAGCCACAACTACTGAGCCCGTGTGCCACAACTACTGAAGCCCGTGCACCTAGAGCCCATGCTCCGCAACAAGAGGAGCCACTGCAACGAGAAGTCCGCACACCACAACAAAGAGTAGCCCCCGCTCGCTGCAACTACAGAAAAGCCTGTGTGCAGCAACAAAGACCCAATGCAGCCAAAAATAAAAAATATAAATAAATAAAATAAATTTATAAAATAAGAAAGTCTTTATTTTTTCTTCATTCCTGAAGGTTATTTTCACTGGAAATGGAGTTGTAGGTTGACAGTTCTTTTCTTTCAGCACTTAAAAAGTATTGTTCTGCTGGGGCTTCCCTAGTGGTCCAGTGCTTAAGACTCCCACTTCCACTGCAGGGGGTGCCCATTTGATCCCTGGTCAGGGAAGTTCCGCATGCCCCGTGGTGTGGCCAAAAAAAAAAAAATTGTTCTACTTCCTTTTCATCTCCATGGTTTCTAATGAGAAATCCACAATCATACAAATAATTGTTCCTTTGCATGGTATGTCATTTTTTTCCTCGGCTGCTTTCAAAGACATTTTCTTTCTTCGGTTTTTAGCAGTTCGATTTTGATGTGTCTGAGTGATAATTTCTTTTGAGTTTATTCTGTTTGGAGTTCTCGGAGACTCTTGAATTGTAAGCTTACGTCTTCTGCCAAATTTAGAGTTTTTAGCCATATTTCTTCAAGTGTTTTTTTCTGCATCACATTTTTTTTTTTTTCCGCGGTACACGGGCCTCTCCCATTGCGGAGCACAGGCTCCGGACGCGCAGGCTCAGCGGCCGTGGTTCATGGGCGCAGCCGCTCCACGGCACATGGGATCTTCCCGGACCAGGGCACGAACCCGTGTCCCCTGCATCGGCAGGCGGACTCTCAACCACTGCGCCACCAGGGAAGCCCCTGCATCACATTCTTTATGATCTCTTTCTGGGAGTGTGATGATACAAATGTTTTGATTTTGTCCCATAGGTCCCTAAGGCTCTGCTCGGTTTCTTTTCCTCCTACTCTTTTTTCTCTCTGTTGCTCAAACTGGATTATTTCTAGTGATCTATTTTCAATGCACTCTTTTCTTTGCCATCTCCATCTGCTATTAAGCCCAACCAGTGAGTTTTAAAATTTTAGTTATTGGATTTTTTAATTCTAATATTTCTGTTCTGTTCTTTTCTATATCTTCTATTTCTCTGCGGAGACTGTCTATATTAGATTTGTTTCAAGAACGTTCACACTTACTTCTTAGAGCATGATGTTACTATCTGTTTTAAAATCTTTATCTGATAATTCCAACATCTGAGTCATCTAGGGTTGGCATCTGTTAACTACCTTTTTCCATGCAAGTCTTTGGGATTTTCCTGGTCCTTCACATGTGGAGTAACTGGGGTGGTATCCCTGACATTTTGCATATTATGTTGTGGAGACTCTGAATATTCCTTAAACTCTACGGAGAATGTTAATATTTTGTTCTAGCAGGTACCTGACCAGGTGAGGTTCTGTCTCCAGGGCCAAGTGGTGAGAGAATAAAGAGAAAAACAAAAGCAATCAGGATTCCCTTCAGGCTCTTGGTCAGAGATTTAGGCACCTGTGCTGCCACTGCTGTTGCCACTACTGAAGCCATAGGATTGCCTAGGGACTAGGGTGGGGAAAAAAGGAAGAGGAAAAAAACCCAGGGGAATTCCCCTATTCTTTGTCCTGTAGGAATCCCATTTCCTGCTCCTCAGACCACACAGAGAAGGCTTCTTTGCACCTGTTATGCAGTTCCAGGTTTTAGGCTCCTGGATGCCGTATCAGAAGCAAAATAAAGGGGACACTCACCACCAGCTTGATGGTACTTTGAGTTCCCTAATCTACCTGCTACAGTCCTCAGATAGCTACTCCACGTATTTGGTCCATAGTTTATAATTGTGTTCAGCAGAAGAGACAGGGTGGGGGTGTGCTTATTCCATCTCACTGGGAACTGGAACCACACCAAGGGCTCTTAACTCTGTTGTACAACCAGGGTGGAGAACCACTGTATACATGTATGTGGATATTCTATATCAAGGGTTGGCAAACTTTTTCTGCAAAGGGCCTGATTGTAAATATTCTGGGCTTTGTGGCCGTACGGTCTCTGTTGCAACTACTCAACCTACTTAACTCTGCTGCTGTAGTGTGAAAGCAGCCGTAGATAATATGTAAATGAATGGGCATGGGTATCTTGCAATAAAACTTTATTTGAAAAAAAACAGGTGATAGGCTTATCTGGCCCATGGACCACAGTTTGCTGACCCCAGTTCTACCTCATGAGCAAAGCTGGTTAATGGTAAAGTTCACTTTTTTACTTTTTCCCATTCCTTAGATAGCAGAATTCTGCAAATAACTACAAAAGTTAATCCTTTGCTCTTCCATTCCTACTCCCATTAATCACAAGAACCGTTGCGCACGTTCAGTTTGAGTTCAATTATGCTCTTTGATTCCTGAAACAGTCACTACTGTAGAGCTAAAATTTTAAAAACTAAAATTCAAGATTTGACCGATGTTACATATTTCACATATAACAAAAAATGCTGTAGCTATCATTGCAAATAGAAATCCTTATTTGCAATTTTCTCAAGGATACGTTAAAGCAGAGATCATACATGATAGTGTCCCAATTTGTTTTTCCAGAGACTGACTGGCTGGAGGTGTGGAGAGGCTGCTGTCCTTTCAACTCACCTGGTTTCCTGCCACACAGATAGAAGGCTAGTCTGTCAGTCAGCTCATACTGTATTTCTACGAGGCGTTCTGCCAGCTCATGGTGCCCTCCTTGCCTACCAAGAGAAAACAAAGTACCATTTATATTGCTCACTGGCCACTGGAGCTAGAATAGAAAAGTACAGAGACGTCCCTTGAGATACCTGAGTCATTTATCAAACGTGACTTGTTAGAATAATCAACCTTTTTGTGTGAGGTAAACTGTCAAGGTCTACTTCGATTCCCACCTTTATAAAAACTGTTCTCACAATCTCAACTATCGCCTTTCCTTTATTAATTTATAAGACAGAGTACTTAATAAGGAATTCAAGGACTTATGAGAGGGACAAAGAATAACTTCATCTAATGAGGTAGAAAATAAAATTAATAAATGGTCAAGGGTAGAGGTTCTCAAAAATTAACTAGCATGCTTAAAAAAATATACAGATGTCCAGGACCCACCCTTGGAAATTCTGAATCAATAAAAACAGGAGCAGTGTGGACATTAATATTTTGAAAAAGGTCCTTCCCCTAGATGCTTCTCATGCAGCCAGCCTGACTTCAGGATTAGAGTTCAGTAACCACTTCAAGGTCTTTGATTCAGGGAGAGACAGATCAACCTAATGCATAGCTCACACCTCCTTGTCTTTAATCTCCATCACAGAAAATATTAATTTTGCCTTTGAAACAAATATTTAAGCTGCTTGAAATCCTTTAAGTAACAAGGCATATAAATAAATCATTACCCTGAGAGACTATTATGTGCAAGGTACAAGAGGAAATTCCAAGATAAGTGATAAGTATCATTTACTGAGGGCTCTGTTCCCCTTAAAAGATGAAGTCTAGTTTCTGCCAGTTTCTCTTCCCACATACAACGTACTACAAAAATATTCTCCAACCTACCCACACATCTTTGATTTCTGTGATGCACATCTTTTTTTCTCATTTTTTAACATCTGTGAAATCAGGAAGTTGATAGTACAGTTGATAGTACATCATCATTTAATTGGTTGAGTCTTTTCCTTTTTAATGGTATATGAAATAATGATGACCCATATAAACAGTAGAGTGTTAGACCTGATGAAATACTGTATTCCTCAGTACCTTAGCTCTTATTCCCAGACACACTCTGCTCTATCCAATTAGGTCTCCTGCTGTGCCGAACATCCCTGTCCATCCCTCCTTCCTGAACTTGACCCACGCCCTTCTTCTCACCTGGAACACCTTAGCTCATCTTCACACACCCAAATCCAATCTACTCTTCAAAGACCAACTAAAGACATTTCTTAATGATCTGGGCCACAGTGAAGAAATCCTATATATGTATCAATTTTGGTAATGAGTTCTACATTATCTTGCCTCATTTAACTCTTACATGCATTTATGAACCTCCTCCTCCCTGAGAGAGTAAATTCTAGGAGGGCAGAGTTCATTTCACTTGCCATTTTCAAGTTGTCACTTGTCATTTTATCCTCTGCAGAGTATAATTCTTTGCAGTTAATTTGGAAAAAGTTAATTTGGAAAAAGAAGGAAAGATGATCCATCTTCTATCATTTAAATGATATTCAAGCCTAATCTATGGATGTATTTATTTATTTTCCAGCACTTCACAGCCAAAATTTTGAAACAAAAAGTTAAAGAATTTTATAGCAAGCACCCAGATATCCACTATCTAAATCCTGCAATTAACATTTTACTATACTTGTTTAACCACATATCTATCCATATAGATTTGTTTCTAAGTTCAAGCAATGAATAAAACTATTAAAAAACTGAGGAGTGGGTTCTGCAATTCTTCATACTTGATCTGTACTCCAACTATGGCTCAAATACCACCGCGTTTAAAGGATAAAAAGAAATGAAAGACTGGAAGCTAAGCACAATGGTTAATGGTTCTACCCTCCCTGACTTTAGCTGGCTCTAAGATCATATGCGTTTGAAATACCTTCATCTGCAAAATAATAGCATGCAAACCTCTGAAGGGGTTAAATGTTAATCATACACAATTTAGCCACTTAACAATGAATCATACACAACAGAAATAATCCCAAACAGAGAGAGGTGACAAGAATCTAGTCTCTTACCTTGCATAATCAACAGGAGTTTTCCCACTCGCATCTTGTGTGCCTGGGTCTGCTCCATATACGGCCAATAATTCCGCCTGTAAAATCTGCCCTGCTTTAGCGGCAACATGGAGTGGGGTGTTTCCTTTCTCCTAAGAATCATTAATAAAAAGTATACAAAAAGAAGCAAAATTAAATAAACGAAAGGCTACACGAATGCAACCCAGTTAGTTTCAATTTAATGTCTGAATCAATTCATGCTTTCTTACAGGGTGAAAAAAGTTGGCTTGTGCTCCTAATGATAATAGCCTCAAACAGGTTTCAAGATTCCCTGTTCTCACGCTTGAATGGAGTTGCTGAAAAATACACACACAAGAAAGAATATTTGTTAAAGATGTAAAGAATGACGTAGCAGAGCAGCTGGCAGACTATTTTAATAAACATTATAGTAGTACTACATCATCTTTATTTAGCTCAGTAAGGTGGATGAAGCAGTCTCTCCCTTGCTGGTCACAACCATCCCCGGGCTCTAAGGCAGGGTCAGGCCCATTTTCCTGACAGGAAACTAGGGCTGGGAAGGCTGACCTGCCCAAATGCATGATCTAAGTGGCACAACCAGACCTTGAGTGAGAGGGAGTGTGAAGAGGTGGCTGAGCATGGCTCTGAAGTCTGAATTTCAAACCATACACCCCTCAAGCTGTGTGAACTTGAGGAAGTTCTTTAGCAATCTGAACCTCAGTTTCCTTATCTCTAAAATGGTGATAATAATGCCACCTATTCACAGGGTTACTATAAGGACTCAATGATATAACAAAGCATGGAGCCTGGTACATAGGAAATGCTCAAAGAATACAGCTGCTATTATTATTGTTGATGTTGTTATTTGTTGTTATTATTGAACCTAGGGCTTTAGAGCTTCATATCCTATACCGTGCAAGTCACAGGATTCTGCCTTATATCACACCCTCTCCTCAACACTATTTTTGGCCTTGTATACAATGATTTAATGAAGTCTTTCAGGGTGGGAAATAGGCCTGTGCTATACCAAATTCTGTACCACTACAGAAATGCCCTTATACATTCAGAAGAGCTGCCTTCCTTCAAGTCTAACCTAGAATTGTCCAAAATGCAATAACTCTTATCATAGCAATGGAGAAATCTACACTAACATCTGTATCCAAGTCTTATTTTTTAATTATATTTTTAAAAATTGTGGTAAAAAACACATACCAAGTCTTATTAATAAATGGAAGTAACAATCATATACATTTCCATGCCAAGTTTAAAATTCTGAATTACGAGTGCCTACGATCTGTGTGAGCATTTGCCGAAAGCAGTGCTTTGAAAATAAGGATATGTATTTTCGTGGCATCTCTCAAAAACATGTAAAGGCCCACATAAAGAAAACCATCTACTCATTTTGCAAGTTTAATAAACCATCCTGTGTACTACAGCTTCGAGTCACACCCTGCTTCCTGAAGATCCCACTCAGCATGCAACCTAGAAGCCTGCAGAAGTCCCACAAACCTTCTAGTCCCTCCTAGAAACAAACTCTGAGATGGCTCTTATTTCAAAGCTAAACAAAAACTTACAGAAATACAATTTTAGAACCATATCTGAAAAACACAAATAGTTTTCTGGATACTTATTTGTTCCTCTGCTCCTTATACCTCCACTAACATGAATGCTTGCCATTTGAAGTAAGATGAAAGAAGAAACCAACTGCAAAAAAAGCTGTTACTAATTATTTAGTGTACAGAAAGGAGTTTTTGTTTTTCTTTTCTTTCTAAGTTTTTTTCAAATCAGCCGATATGCTGCTTCATCCAGCAATTTCAGGGATTTTAAAAGGTGTGACCCACCTTACTAAGATCTTTGGCAGTCACACTATCGTCATCCCGGCAGGGCAAGCGGTGGACAAATGCTAACATCTGATACTTTGCTCTGATGAATTCTGCTTTATTAGGACTGGTTCGAAAAAAAAAAAGAAAACAGTTCACTTGCAGTTCAGATATGACATTCCCCATTCTTCAGACTGTAAAAAGAAGAGGAAGTGACCCACATCCCCCACTCAAGAACAGAATGAACAATACTGAAGTAAGTTTCAGCAGTGTGTTGTCAGGCCTGAAGTCTGAAAACATACATTAGTCATTATAATGGCCAGGACTGCAGAATACCTGCTTTTTATAGCATTTTTCTGCTCTGTGTAATTTTCTTAATTGACCTAGCAACCTTGCGAGGAAGCAGCTCTTCATCCCATCTTATAAGTGAGGCATCAGGCAGACTGGAGCCCAGAACCAAGATTTCTGGTCTGACTGCCTACTGTTTGAGTGCCAAAGCTCAAATGTGATTACATCAAAAGCCACCAAGCCTTAGTCTTAAACCGGAGAAACCACTGAATTGTGCTGGGTAACCATGCAAAAGAGATGGTCCCATGCCTGGCTTTGTTCTGCATTCCTAATAGCAAAGAGGTCAATGCAAAACTGGGTGACCACCTCCCGTACTGCCCCTGTAGGGGCTGGTCAAAAACAGCTGCACTCCTTTCAGTGGGCCCCAGGGGTTACAAAGAAATAAGAGTATTTATAAACATTTCACTCACTGTACTTTATCCTGTGGATTAGCTTTGCGTCTTCCACTGATAAGAGAGGCAGGGTCCAGCAAAGAATGCTCCCATATAGAATTAGCACCATTATTATACAAGGTTTCAACCATCTAAAACCAAGCAGCATAAAATCATATTTAAATTTCTTTCTGCAAACATCCAGTGGGAATCAGTGACTGAACTGGGAAAACAAAGCCCTATTACAAACACTAGCATGACTGGGATATCACACACATCATTATCTTCTGTTTTAGAATGAGAAAGATGAACCTGTACGCAGGATTCAGGTTTGACCAGCAGGTACTTAAATGGGTTTGATTACATTTTCTCATAGATGATGAAGAAAGAGTACTTTGACACTTTAGGACAGTATTTCCCAAGCCTGAGCATCCAAATTCTGTTTTCAAGGTTCTTAATATTTTTCTTTAAATCCACTTACTTTCTAAAACTTTCACTAGCAATTATAATTTGATGTGCTAGTTACAGTTTTAGGCAACCATTTAAATAAATATTTGAGTATTACCTACATCTACCTTGAGTACCACTGGTGGTTCACATGCCATACTCTGGGAATTGTTTTAGGGTCAAATCTGGCATTTTAAACTACTCATCTCTGAACTTTATTCAGATCCTATAATATAATGAGTACTCTGTATAATCTGACAGCAGTAAACATCCATGTTCACATGAGAATGAGCTGTTAGAAACTTCTGAGCAAAAGTTATTAATAAACCATGTCTCCCAATTTCATTTCAAAGCATGACTCCTGACATGGCCCCATCTGTTTTTTACATCAGTGAAGATATTGTCACATCAAAGATCCACACTCACTTGTTCTGATCCTTTGGTACACATAGGCAAGTTTTAAGGACATGTTGTGCAGCTGGCACAGATTTAGTAAAATATGTACTCAAAACAAATGAAGGCGAAACACATGCGTAAGTCTGAGTTCCAGCAGAACTCGAAGAATGTGTACCCTGAAATAGAAGTACCGGTGACATGACAATGGACCCCCAAATAAAACAAAGGGCCCCCTGAACACTTAGCAGGGTGTTAGGCATTCAATCAAAACAGAACTTAATTGTCTCTAACAGGTTACAAGAACTTTAAGAGAACTTAAATCAGATGTTTCAGAAATTTCTGAGGAATCCCAGTCCATGCTTCTATCAAAGCGGACAACTTCATGAAAAGTTTCTAAGGCAGTCACTTTCAGAAACATTCATCACGGTATGTGGGAAAGACAGACGGTTTAAAAACAATTTCTGGTGACATCTAGAAAGTCAGCAGTGAAACATGAGCAGGAAATTCTAATGACTGTCTACCTATAGTTCAGATTTTGGGACAAGATTTACATTAGGAGGGAAAAAAATCTTAAATGATGAATTCAATAATTATATATAGCATCAATAAGCATGGCACCTCTGCTCAATTATGAGTCAAACATTTCTGTAAGATTTAAGAAGTATAATTTTAGTGCTAAAACAGTGAGCCCTAAAAACTTAAATTACAAACCATGAGCAGAATTCTTATTCTTTACCTGAAGCAATGTTGGAGGCCATGGTGTGTGTTTAAGATGCCTTACTTGAGAGATATGGCGCCCTAGACTCCGATGGACACTGCAGCACTCGTCACATATAAAAGTTCCCCTATTTACTGATGCCCAGGAAGGATCTGGAAAGGAGAATGAAATCAGTGGCAAGGATACCAGGTGGTTGCTATTCCGCCAGATGGCAAAAGATGACTGCGGTTTGGTTTTTCAGAAAAACAAGACATTTCTGTTGTTTTAGTATGCTAGTCAACATATCAAGCTGGCGAGTTTGTCTGATACCCTAATGAGATCTACCAACTCAGATGTGTGCTCTTTCAATCAACGTAAGAGAAGCAAACTGAGAGGATTCACCTGAATCATTTCGAATCCATCTCCACAAGGAGCAAGATAACATAACTGTGTCAGTGAACAATCCACACAGCATTATGTGAAGTGAGTGGTGAAAAGACAGCTACCCTACAACTGCTACACATCTACATGCCACTGGGCTTAGCAGAAAGCTGCAAGTGACACAACTATACAACTGCTCAGCTGCTATGGTTCTGAACACAGACTGGGAAACCTGACCTCCTGTGCTATCGTACCCATTAGGTATTTTAAATAAACTGTTGAGTCCGATCTCGCCACTGATCTGAAAGGACAGAAGCTGTAAAAACAGCGGCTTCACAGAAGCAAAGATGTAAAATACAAGGGAGTAATACTTTTGGTGTGTGCACAATACTTTTTTTCC
The DNA here is from genome assembly GCF_003676395.1 of Aethalodelphis obliquidens. Classification (NCBI taxonomy): domain Eukaryota; kingdom Metazoa; phylum Chordata; class Mammalia; order Artiodactyla; family Delphinidae; genus Aethalodelphis; species Aethalodelphis obliquidens. The sequence goes on from NW_020837972.1 coordinate 7,355,747, forward strand.
TGTGAAGTCCCACAGAGCTTCATTAGACATCCTTTGAAACAAGGAATAATTCACACTTGGTAAGCAGTAAGAATAACTCACACTGGGAAAGTAAACTGAATATTTAGAAACTCAAAATAAAGACAGACCTTCTACATTTCATCAGACTCACAATGGGGTGACAATAGGTGCCGCTCAAGCTGCCTGGCTTAAGGGGTATATTTAAAAATTCTTCAATGCCCACAAAAATCTCTAAAATGCATGTACACCATCTTTACCATTTCTAACAGTTTATTCAAACCCCTTCCAACCATATAATGAAAAGTTATGGGATTTCAATCAAAGACAAACTGGGAGTCAAAGAGTGTAGTGGTTAAGAGGGTTGGCTCTGGAGATAAGCAGTCCAGGGTTTGAACCTCAACTCTGCCACTTCTTGCATAATGATCTCAGGCAAGTTATTTCTCTGAGGGTCCTCATCATGGATCAAATGGGAAGAACAACACATCTCAGGGTGGTGAGGATATAAAAAGTAAGTGAAGTTCCTTGCATATAGTAATATTTCCAAATTATTTTAAGTACCATTCAAATATTTTCAAGAGCCCACTGAAATTCATGGCCACTAGAGAAAGTTTTTGTTGGCTAATACATGAAACATTGAATGTTTCACATGAACACTGTCTTACTACAGTGAAAAATCTCAGTGGAGTTTTCAGGTAGTTGAACTCAGAGTAGGATATGAACTAGATTCACTTTAAAAAAAAAAGGTAAACTATTTATTGAATACTAAGATTTGATTATTGTTAGTCAAATGTTTGCCATGAAATAAAACAGAAACAAAATTATTCAATGAAGTACAACTATGTCAGTACTACTAAGCCATTCTAAAAAATAAAGTTTGGAAACACCAAGATGAAGGATCTCTGCAAAGATACATAACAACTTTGCTTTTTGCAGTATGGTACTACGACTAATGACACACATAAGAAAAGACTGTTCATTTTGAAGATTACCTTTGCTTTTCACGTATCATTCAGAGGATTCACAATCTTCTTGGAGGAAATTAAATAGGAACAAGACAACAAGGATTTAACACACACTAAGCAAGGCTCTATATTAATCACCTTAACATCGTGAATCAGAATCCCAGGGAGAGAACATCAGAATGTTAACAACACAGTAAAATCCAAACCGAGTTTGTACGACTGAGAGTGGGTGAACCCCTTCCAGTTTATCTGAACGTTTTATTCCAGGGCTTCTTAACCTGGGTTCTAGGAACACAACCAATGGGCTTCAGAAATGTCTATAACTCCTCTGAGAAATCTTAACATAAATTCTGTATGAAAGAGTTAAGCACGTGTGCATTTTCTGGGAAGAAGGCCTGAGCATTCATCAGAATCTCAAAAGGGTCACTTCCCAGGTGGCACAGTGGTTAAGAATCCACCTGTCAATGCAGGGGACACAGGTTCGATCCCTGGTCTGGGAAGATCCCACATGCCACGGAGCAACTAAGCCTGTGCGCCACAACTACTGAGCCTGTGCTCTAGAGCCCACGAACCACAACTACTGAGCCCACGTGCCGCAACTACTGAAGCCCACGCCCCTAGGGCCCATGCTCCGCACAAGAGAAACCACCGCAATGAGAAGCCCGAGCACCACAATGAAGAGTAGCCCCCGCTCACTGCAGAAAGCCCACATGCAGTAACGAAGACCCAATACAGCCAAAAATAAATTAATTAATTAAAAAAAAAATCAAAGGGATCCCCAACCCTAAAGGTAACTCTTTTACTAGGGCTTTGCAGAAAAGGCAGCACAAATTCCCAGCTGCTCAAGTTCAGAACATTTCAAGGTAGCCTAATTATATTCAAAACAGGAAGGAAGTGACTCAAGTCTCTGTAGATGAGGCATGAGACAACAACTAAAAAGATAACAATGGAAGAGAAAATGTTCTGAAATGCACAATATACCGGAGAAGTGCAAGACTGTATTTATTATTTAGTTGAGTATTTAGTGTGGCAATGGAGATGCAGTTTTCCTTTGCCCCATACCATCCACTGAGAAGCAAAGAAAATGCATTTCAACAGGAAGTTTGAATCTAAATTCATGTGAATCAAACATCACAGAAAGTTCAACTGAAAACAGGCAAGAAAATAAGGAAGTGGAACAAATAACATTTTTAGAGAATACAATGGAGCTCGTATAACACACTAACTTGGTTTCTGAAACACTTCTTTTTAAACTCCTCCACCCATCTCCCTATCTTCAAAGGAAACTGGTAACCCCACTTACAGTATACAGGCCGTGAAATAACCACATAAGGTTTGAGTTATCACGATACTATTTAAAATCAGTCTCCACTTCCATGTGACAAGATGAAGTTCCGAACAGTTGCAAAAACACTGGTGCTCATTTCGTTAAGATCGTTTATTGGATGCTATTGTGCCAAAGAAGCCATCTTACAACTTCAAATTCAAAGCAGATAAATCCAAACACTGAAAACAGCGTAGAGACCTGTCAACCCAGTTCCAACCGCTAAGATGGATCTGAACTCTAAATCTGAAAACTATGCATGGGAGGAATGGTTTTGGCCTTTCAATGCTCCCATATGCCTATACTGCCTGAATGCACAAATGGGTATACTTGCCCGTGATTTGGTGTGTGGTTGTTTTGTAAGGTGTAATTAATGTATGATTTAGAAATTCAACTATAGCTTTAAGGGGCTGTAAAGGTTCTGTACACAGTACAAAAAAGAAAAAAAGGAAAAAAACCGCCTTAAATGAGATGATTCTAAGAATATTCATTGAATTTTCCCTACCCCTGAGCACTGTACTCCCAATTATCCTCATCGGAAAAATGAGGAAATCAAGACTCGGCCAAATGAAGTCACTAGCCCAAGGTCACCGAGAGGCAAAATCTAGTTTGAACTCAGCTCGTTCAGATCTCAGAACTTGAAACCGGCATTGCCTCCTAAGTGCTGGTCGCATTTGCAAGACCCCGACATCCTGGAGATTCTCCGCGGTGGAGTGGGAGTAGGGATGTCAGGAGCGGGGAACTCATCCATGGGGGTCCTCTGGCGAGTCTCAGTGGAGGGAAGCGGCGAGTGTCACCCACTCCGGGCAGGGCCCCAGGGCCCCCTCCTGGGGCGGGAGTCTGGGTAGCTGTGGGGAGGGGGCTGACACCTGCAGCCTCTGGGGGCCGCAGCCGGGAGGACGCTCGGATTTCACTTCTGTAACTGGCCTTCCTGTAGATTGCCCAAGCCCCTTCCTGTTGGGAAAGCGGGCCCGACCCCGCCGTTTCACCGCCCGGCCTGGGACAGAAGGGACGAGAGGGAAGGAAGGGACGGGAGGGCGGCGACCCCCTGCCCGCTCCGGCTCAGACAGGCCCGGGACGGTCCCGCCCCAAGGCCGCCGAGATTCCTCCTCGTCCCGACCCCAGACATAGGGTGCAGAGCTCGACAGCCGGGACCCGCCCGGCCCGAGGGGGCGGCCCCGGGACAGGGGTCCCGGCCAGGAGAGCTGAAGGGAGCGGGCCCGGCTGGTGCGACTCACCCGGCCCGCTGCAGTCAGCGCACACCTCGCTGCTCCGGAGCCGCTTCGACATGGCTCCCGCCTCCCACCTGCCGGGAACCTAGTGGCCGGGGACAGCGAAGGCGGCGGCGGCGCTTCCGCTCTAACGGGTCCCCACGGTGGTGCTGGCTGCGGCGCCTCTCCCCTCAGCGCCTCACAGCCGCGGCGCAGCACGCACGCGCGAGGAGGCGCCCGTCGGCGACGGGCAGGTCATGTGACCGGAAAGGGCACGCTGCCTTGTCGCCATCTTGAGTGAGGGCAGGTGTCTTCTGTCCTTCCAAATTTCCTTGATTTGGTGTCTCCCTCTCTGGAAGAGATTCGCTTCTTCCCAGCGCTGATTAATATCAGGGGAGGCAGCAAAATCTAGTGACTAGAGGTATGCAGCCACAACCTTCCTGAGGCAATCAGTAGTCAAGTCATCTAGCATAACTTTGGCCAAGTTCACTTATTTATGCATTCCTTTATTCAGCAAATATTTATTGAGCATCTACTATGTTCCACACACTGCTCCAGGCACTGGAAAAGGAGCAGTGAGCCAAGAAGACGAAATTTCCTGTCTTTATGGAGCTTACTTTCAGCTGCACTAGATCTACAATAAGTAAAATAGGAATATGTTAGATGTTTCCTTACGCTGCAGTTTTAATCTCATCTGCAAAATGGAGATAATGTGTATCTACCCGTAGCCCATGATTTGCTTTTGTATAGCCTGTTACTTAAAAATGATTTTTACATTTTTAAAGGGTTGTAAAGAAGAAAAAGGAGAGAAGGGATAGGATGAAGAATATTCAACAAAACATATATGACGTGCAAAGCTAAATATTTACTGTCTGGCTAAGGACAAATGCGATAATTTACAGAAGAGTGTGGTGTGCCTGCCCCATAGTAAGCCCTCAATAATAGTAGCTCCTATTATTATTGGAAAAAAAAATTTTTTGGCTGAGTTGGGTCTTTGTTGCTGCGCACGGGCTTTGTCCAGTTGCGGTGAGCGGGGGCTACTCTTCCTTGCGGTGCACGGGCTTTTCATTACGGTGGCTTCTCTTATTGTGGAACATGGGCTCTAGGCATGCGGGCTTCAGTAGTTGTGGTTTGCAGGCTCAGTAGTTGTGGCTCGCGGGCTCCAGAGCACAGGCTAAGCAGTGTTGGTGCATGGGCTTAGTTGCTCCGCGGCATGTGGGATCTTCCCAGACCAGGGCTCGAACCCGTGTCCCCTGCATTGGCAGGCGGATTCTTAACCAATGCGCCACCAGGGAAGCCCTGGAATTTGATATTACTATTATTTTCTAATCACAACTTTTTTTTTTTTTGTCTTGAGGATAAGAATAGATAATCTAACTCACAGGATGGTGTGAGATAAACACAATGAGATGAGTTTAAGCAGTGGAAGAAGAGCAGAGATGTGACCCTAATGCTAATGAATATTGTATGCATTATATGTAAACACAACCATGATCTCCCTTCAGCAAATATTCCATGCCTATTGTGGGCCAGGTACTGTTTTAACTTTAGGTACTCTGGTGAGCAGTTATCGTGGAGTTTTCCGACTAATGGATTAAGAGAAATGTTCAATAAACATAGGATGATGAAGAGAAAGAAAATTAAATTGCACAAGCCTTCTGAAAGGAGAGAAGTCCTGGAAGAGGTCTCAGAAGCACTGGTCTTTGGTTCATCTCTCCATTTTTATAAATGTGTGGTATGGGCATAACCACATAATTCCCACACATTCCACAGTTAGAGCCTCTGGGTTCCATCCTGATGCTCCTGCATCCTGTTTTGGTTTGCAGACTAACAAATCTTCTGGACTCAACACATGTGGAGAATGGATTAGGCCAGGATTCTTGAACAGCTGTTGTTGCAGGCATCTGAAAAGCTGGATGTGCACAAGCAGGGAAGGCAGAGGGTATGCTTTCAAGAAGCATTAAATAACTTTGCCCAGTTATGTGGTCTAGTTGTAGACAGCTGTGCAGAAAGCTCAGGCTGGTGAGTAGCTGTAAGTTGACTTGGTTCTTCATTGAATCAAGGAGTTATAGTGTCTTAGATTGAAACCCAAAGAATGAACTTAATAGTGACTGATTGTGGTCAAGTCTAAGTATTATCTATTAGTTCTTTTGGCCATAACCCCAAATTCAAACGGCTAGCTTCGAAAATAGATGACATTCATATGTGGAATAAACCACCACCTTAGGTAACTTTGAATCATAACCCAGTTTGGGGTTCAGGTAGAACAGTGCTTCTCAGTGGGGGGTGGGGGATGGATTTTTGTCCTCCAGGGGACATTTGGCAATGTCTGGAGACATTTTGGGGGTAGTGTTACTGGCATCCAGTGGATAGAATGGCCAGGGATGCTGCTCAACATCCTACAAACACAGGACAAGTCCCACGTAAAGAATTATGTGGTTCACATCTTCCTTTCCAATTTGAGTTCCTTTTATTTCTTTTTCTTCTCTGATTGCTGTGGCTAGGACTTCCAAAACTATGTTGAATAAAAGTGGTGAGAGTGGGCATCCTTGTCTTGTTCTTGATTTCAGAGGAAATGCTTTCAGCTTTTCACCATTGAGTATGATGTTAGCTGTAGGTTTGTCATATATGGCCTTTATTATGTTGAGGTATGTTCCCTTTATGTAGTATTCAACAATGGAATACCACTCAGGCATTAAAAAAAAGAATGAAATTTTGCCATTTGCAGCAACATGGATGGACTTGGAGGTAATTATGCTAAGTGAAATAAGTCAGACAGAGAAAGATAAATACTGTATGATACTGTATGATATCACTTATATGTGGAATCTAAAAAATACAACAAAGTTGTAAATATAACAAAAAAGAAGCAGATTCACAGATATAGAGAGCAAACTAGTGGTTACTACTGGGGAGAGCGGGAGAGGGGTAATATAAGGGTAGGGGAGGAGGCACAAACTATTGGGGGTAAGATAGACTCAAGGATGTATTGTACAACACTGGGAATATAGCCAATATTTAGTAAAAACTGTAAATGGAAAGCAACTTTAAAAATATATATATTTATTTATTTTTGGCTGTGTTGGGTCTTCGCTGCTGCATGCAGGCTTTCTCTAGTTGTGGCGAGTGGGGGCTATTCTTCGTTGCAGTGCGCAGGCTTCTCATTGCAGTGGCTTCTCATTGTGGAGCACGGGCTCTAGGCGTGCGGGCTTCAGTAGTTGTGGCACGCGGGCTCAGTAGTTGTGGCTCGCGGGCTCTAGAGCACAGGCTCAGTAGTTGTGGCACACGGGCTTAGTTGCTCCGCGGCATGTGGGATCTTCCCAGACCAGGGATTGAACTCGTGTCCTCTGCATTGGCAGGTGGATTCTTAACCACTGTGCCACCAGGGAAGCCCCGGAAAGCAACTTTTTAAAATTGTATAAAAAATCAAAATAAATAAAAGTAAAAAATAAATAAATTAAAAAGAATCAGAGCTACCAGAATAGCAAAAAAAAAAAAAAATTACGTGGTTCAAAATGTGCCGAAGTTGAGAAATCCTGAGATAGAACCATCCTCTTATTGTGCAACTATTTAATGCCACTTCTCCAGAGTTTATAATTCCCCCTTGAAAATTGTTTGGTGCTGCCCACTTCCAAAATGGCTCCTGACCAATCGTGGAAGCATATGCCCAGGTCCAAAAAGGCTAGGGAGTCAGTAACTAGAATGGTTTGGTCCAGGCGCCTGTTGTCAACCCCGTGACCACAGAGCCGGTGGAATAGGCCCAGTTGTGGACCGAACCATATGAGAAAGCTGGAGCAGGGGGAAAAGGGGTGATGAAGGGTAGACCGAGTTTTCCATGTAGAGATTCTGGGCTAAAGAAGAGAGTTTTAACTCTGTTTTGGACATTACTGTGTTTCCAGATGTGGACTTCAGGTGGGTGGGGTTAGGCGGACCCCGGACCAGGTGGTTGTCCTCTTCTCCCCCCCGCCACGGCGCGCGGTGGTTCGCTCCCCGCACTTCCCTGTTTGGGGCAGTTCTGCCCGCAGAAGTCGGTTCGGGAGCTGTCAGCGCAGGCGGGAGCGCGGCGGGGCGCGGGGTGGGCGCGGCCGACCCCGTCCCCGACCCAGCCCGCGACCGCCGACCTCTCGCGCGTGCCCCTCACCTGGCTAGCTAGTCCCCCTTGCCTCGTACCGCGCCCCTTGCTCGCTCCCCTGGTTCTCTCGCTCGCCGGCGGCCGGGCGGGCGGGCGCCGGAGACCCTGCCGGTGCTGAGACTTGGCAAGCGGGCGGTGAGGGCCCGGCTGCGGCCTCCTCGCCATGTCCTCTGCCTGCGACGCTAGCGGCCACTTCCCTTTACACGTCCTGGTCTGGAACAACGACTACCGGCAGCTGGAGAAGGAGCTGCAGGGCCAGGTGAGGGGCGAGGCGGGGGTCCGCCCCCGGCGAGAGGAGGGGGGAGTCGGGGGTCGCATCGCCTCCCTGAGCCCATCTCCAGTCCTCTGCCCTCGGGGCCCCGCAGACCCCTTCCACTCTGCAGTCGTGGGACAATAATAATAATAATAACAACAACATGTATTGAGTGTTTAATGTGTTCCAGGCCCTGTGTCGAGGTTTTATATATGTTATCTTTCTCAGCCTTTCCAGCAACCCTAGGAGGTAGGTACTATCGTTAAATTTGACAGAGAAGGAAACTGAGGCTCTCAGAGGTTATGTGCCTTACACAAGGTCCCTCACCTAATAAATACCAAATCAGGATTTTTAACTCTGGCCAGCTGGCTCCAGAGCGCACCGTCTTAACCAATTAGGCCTGCCTCTCCCCAAAATGTATGAGCAACACACACCTCTCACCCCACCCATACGTTTTGTAAGGAAGGGCTTGGTTGGGTTTGGACTCCAGGTTCTAACTTGCCCTGTGACCTTGGGCAAGGCATTTTCCTTTTCTGGCCCACGTCCACTTATTTGTAGCATGAGGGTGTCGATACCCCTGTGGGCAAATCTTGTACTTGACTATTATCCATAGGTCAAGTTTGAGAATCACTGGTGCACAGCATCCTTAAAATCACTTTCTGTTTTAAAGTGCTTTGATTCCTTACCTTTTATTTATTCCCATCTGTATAAGCAGTGGTTCTCAGTTGGAAGTGATTTCATCCCTCATCCCACACATCAAGTAATTAATGGGGACATTTTTGGTTGTTACAAGTGGGGAGTGGGTGTTACTGGAATCTAATGGGTAGAGGCCAGGGAAGCTGCTCAATATCCTATAATGCACAAATGCGTAAGACACCCCCCTCCCCAACTAAGATTTATCTGTCCCAAAATGTCAGTAGCATTTTGCTTGAGAAACCCTGCCTTAAAGGCATCCCAGCAATTCTGGGAGGTATTGGTATCCTCAAGTTACAAACTAACAGACTTAGCAGTTAGGATGAGGATTTGTAATTATTTGGTATAATTGTTCTGGTTGACTTCATTTTATCCAGTGTGCTAAAGTTCTGGTGTTTGAATGGCTCCAATTTGATGCTGTAATTGTCAAGAAATTTTAGAGGAAAAGGGGCATTGGTTTTCTTATGGTTGGCAAAAATTGAGCAAGGTCAGCATCCCCCCATGTGATGAATGGTTACTGCTAAGTGTGTTCTTGTACCTTGACGTCTCCCTTTTAAGTCTGTTGAGCACCCACTGGAAGTCAAAAGTTGCTCTTTTTTCATTTAAATTCTCTATCCCGACAGAATAAACTTTCGTTGTAAGCGTCATTGCTGTTAATTAGATCATGCCCCCAGAGTAGATGATTCACCATTAGGCATTGCGGTATACCTGAAGATTTAATTCCCTTTCTCTTACTAAACGTGGCTCAGAGAGAATCCTCCATGATTTTGCTCTCAGATTTCAGTCTCACCTTGGACACTTTAAAAATGACCGGACAGTCTTGTTTTTAGTTCTGCTGCGTTTTGCTTCTGCACTTCCTCGGTATCGGGGCCGCCCAGCTTCTTACGAAATATTGAGATAAAGTACAAGGAAAGTCACAAAACTAAAATCCTATTCGATAGAGAGGGTCATCATTGTCCTTAAACCACACACACGTTCAATACTGATTTCTGAAAGCAGCAGGCTTTCTGTTCATTGGAGTGAGGAAAAGAGTTTAAATGAAGTGCAGTCTTTCTTTATAGGAAAACTTGTTCGATAAGACCAAGTCTTGGTTTATAATCTACAATGTGGCATGGTTGAATTATTTCTTTTTCCTGCAAGCTGTGATAGACATGTTCATCGAAAGTTCGCTGTGCCTCTTACCTTGAAAAACGTTAAGGACATTCGCGATAGAGAATTATAAGTTTGCAGCAGGTTGTCCCGGAGTAAATTGATCCTTAATGCCTTTGACTGGCAAGGAGGTCAGGAGAGAATATTCATCTTTGCTAATAATTTGGTTTTGGCTTTGTTATTGGTTATCACTGTAGATCATTCCACAGGATCCTGTTTTCTCTGGGGAAGGGGTAGTTGAAGTGTATTCAGAAAGAACATCTTGACCGTGGAAGCTTGATTGTCGTGAGCACGCAATCCAGTTTCGATCCTGAAACTTGGCCGTTGAAGGGGTGGACACGGGGCTGGCTTCAAGGGTGTGCGACCTGGCAGTTGCACAGGGCCTTGTGCTCAGAAGTGGCTGGTGCTTGGTGGTTTTTTTTTTTTTTTTTTTTGGCTGTGCTGTGCGGCATGCGGGATCTTAGTTCTCCGACCAGGGATCGAACCCGTGCCCCCTGCAGTGGAAGCGTGGAGTCTTAACCACTGGACCACTTAACCACTGGACCAGGCAGGGAAGTCCCTCGTGCTTGGTTTAATGCTCTGCAGTTATTGTCTTGAAGTTCTAAATTTTTTTTTTTTGATTAAGGGGCCTTGCATTTTGATTTTTCTCTGGGTCTTGCAAATTATGTAACTGCTTCAGGGTCAAGAAGTTGATAATTGATGTCATTAAAGTACAAGGCAGGGAATATTTTGCTGCTTTCATATTTATCGAGATCCTCTGTTAATTACAAAACAGTTGCCTACACCTGTGCCTTGGAGGCAGTTAGGTTAATGGCCAGTGCTATCGCAGGTTAGGTTGTGAGCTTGGGTGCCTAATTTACCCTTGCCGAATCGGTTCATCACCTGTCAAAACACGGTATTTTGCTGTTTTGCCAGGCACCGTGCTGAAATGTTTTATGTGAAGTTTTAGATTTAATTCTCACATCAGTCCCCTGGGGTGAGTGCTATTGTGATTCCCATTTCACAGATGAGGAAACGGAGGTAGAGAGGTTCAGTCACCTGCTTACCCAGTAGTCGAACCAGGATGTCAACCCAGAAAGTCACAGTCTGCTTTAATCCTGTATTCTTAACCCTTCCGCTTTACTTCTTTCAGTGAAAGTGCCTCCATTTCAGGATTCTGGAGAATGAAGCAGAGAACAGATCAGAAAGCAAAGGCACTTAGTAAATGGGAGCAGTACATTTACCATACTTGCTGCTGCTATCATTATAATCATCCTGGGAATGTAGCTTCTTTTATGTATGTTCCAATTTTTCTACAAAGAACACGTATTGGTTGCATAATTAAAAACAAAAAAATTCTTATCACCCCAGCAATAAAACCAGCTGTTTCACTTGAGGCTTTGTTTGCCCGTAATTTTCTGCTGTCCGTTCCTTCATTCCTTCCATCCCACGAGTGAGACATGAAGCAGGCACACTGGTAGCTATAAGAATTTTATTTTGTTCTAGGAACAGTGGCACAGAAAGAATCAAGTTTATCCAGATGAAGAGGATAAGCACGTGTTTCTGAGTGTGAGTGAGTCAGCCCAGTGCCACCGTCTTGCTAATAGCTGGAGTTCACTGCTTGTGTAACTTTGCCAGTGATGAGATTGTTTCACGCTTTCAACGTTTACTCAGCAGAGGCACTTTATTAAGTGCCTCTTAACCCATCAGCTCTACTGCCTTTAATATTCAACGGGGCCTTGAAGTTGATTGGTGCAGTTGAAATGATTTGTGTTATGGTTATGTCATTTGTCACTTAGCCAGAGAGGTCTGTTAAACATCTTTTGGCCTTCCTGCTGATGCTGGAAGAATGAAGGAAAATTTACAGGGACAAATGCAAAGGTCAGTCAGTGCACCTTAGCAGGGGAGAGAAAGCCCTGGGATTGAGTGGAGTGGAGGGTGGCAGATGATGCCTGACTCCAGGGCCAGCCCCCTGTTAGGGAGCCAGCAGTGAAAGCACAAAATCTGGGCAAGAGGAAGAGGATGTTCTACGCAGCTGCAGTGCCCGGAGCCTGACCAGGGAACCACGCTGGGGTTCTCATCCCAGCCAGGGGCTAGGCTGGGAGAGGCCACTGGGCACACGTTCAAGCCAGTGCCTGTTGGCTAGAGGCCCGCTGTGAGCCAGAGCCTTGCATCCAAGGGGAAGAGCCTGGAGCCTCCTCTCAGCTGCTCCTCCTCAGCCCTCAGAGGCTCAGGCTCACCTTAGGAACCAGGCTTGTATGGCTTCCTGACCCCGACCCCTGACTCGGAGTGGGAGAACCAGCTCAGGCCATAGCTGCAGAGGACCAAGGCGGTCTGAGAGTGCACAGGAATGAGGGTGGTTGACTCTCCCAAGCGAACGGAGGGCTGCTTAGCAGCCTCTTACCTGAGGCCTCCCCAGGAGGCCCCTGTGAGAGTTTCTGAAGCTCTGGCTGTGCGCTAGGGGCCAAGGCTCAGAGGGGTTGAGTAATCCACCCAAGGCTAGTGGGGGGTCCGGAAGTGGGCCCGGTTGTCTGGCTCTGCAGCCTGCACTCAGCTGCGCCTTGACTGCGGCTGGAGAACAGCGGGCAGGCAAAGAGGGCTTGGACAAGAAAAGTCGGTGGGCTTACATTATCACATAAGGAGACGTGTAGAAATCTCATTCCTTTTCTTCTTTTGGGGCACGATGATAGTTAAGAGGGTGGGGATTTTTAATTTGGTACGGCTCATGACTGAAGAAACTTAAAGGGAAAACTTACATGGTCAGCTTTGACAGTGAATTCCAGTTAAATTCTGAAAGCTCTTGCTCACTAAACTAACGTCATTAGTTGAAGACCCTAAGCTCCACTATTAACTGTAAGGAAATTTGAACAAATTCCTTTTAGGGAGAAAGTCAGTGACGGCTTATATGAAACTATGTAATGTAGGTGTATGATAATAAGTGCTGGCTCTTCGAAGTGCTTTCTGTGTGGGTTAGGCTTGTGCCTTTGCCCTTGTAAGAACTTTGTAAGGTAGGTGGGGTTTTATTGTTTTTTTTTTAATCCTGTTTTACAAGGGAGCAAACTGAAGCTCAAGAGAAATTAAGCAACTCGTCAAACAGCATATAGATAGAGGGTAGATTAGTTTTATGTCTTACGTAAAACACATACATATGTTGGTTTTCAAACATCTTTATTGAGATATAATTCACTTATGCAATTCACTCATTGAAGTATATTATTCACTGTTTTTTAGTATATTCAGAGTTGTGTGACTGTCACCACTATCACATTCCAGAACATTTTCATCACCCCAAAAAGAAACTCCACACCCATTAGCTGTCATTTCCTATTTCCCCCCAACACCTTCAGCCCCAGACAACCATTAAGCTGCTTGCTATCTGTACATATTTGCTTATTCTGGACATTTCATGTAAATGCAGTCATACAATATGTGGCCTTTTGTGTTTGGCTTCTTTAACCTAACATGATGTTTTCAAGGTTCATCCATGTTGTGGAGGTATTAGTACTTCATTCCTTTTAATGGCTGAATAATATTCCATTGTATGTATAGAGTACATTTTGTTTATTCATTTGCCAGTTGATGGACATTTGTTTTTTCCCACCTTTGAGCCATTATGAATAATGCTGCTATGCATATCTGTGTGCAAGTTTTTGTGTGGTTGTATGTTTTTATTTTTTCTGGGTAAACACCTGCAAGTGGAATTGCTGGGTCTTATAGTAATTCTATGTTTAACTTTTGGAGGAACTGCCAACTCTTTTTCAAATTGACTGCACCATTTTACATTCTCATCAGCAGTGTATGAGGGTTCTAGTTTCTCCACATCCTTGTCAACACTTGTTATTGTCTGTCTTTTTGATTGTAGCCATCCTAATGGGGGTGAGGTATTATCACTTTGTGGTCTTGTGTTGCATTACCCTAATGATTAGTTATGTTGAGCATCTTTCATGTGCTTATTGGGCATTGGCATATCTTCTTTGAAGAAATGTCTATTTAAATCCTTTGCACATTTTAAAACTGGATTATTTGTCTTTTTATTCTTGAGTAGTTAGAGTTCTTCATATTTTCCAGATACTAGCCCCTTATTAAGCATATGACTTGCAAATATTTTCTTCCATTCTTTAGGTTGTCTTTTTACTTTCTTTATGTCATTTGAAGTACAGCAGTTTTCAGTTTAGATGGAGTGTAGTTTATCTGCATTTTCTTTTGTCTCTTATGCATTTGGTGTTGCATCTGAGAAGGTTTTGGTTAACGCCAGTTCACAAAGATATAATCCTATGTTTTCTCCTAAGAGTTTTAGTGTTTTAGCTCTTACATTTAGGTTTTTGATCAACTTTGAGCTTATTTTTGCATATGGTATATACAGTACTTCATTCTTTTGCATGTGGATATCTAGTTGTTCAAGTACCATTTGTTGAAAAGATTATTCTTTCCCCATTGAGTTATTTTGGTGCCCTTGTTGAAAATCAATTGACCATAAATGTATAAGTTTATTTCTGGACTCTAGATTGTATTCCATTGATTTATATGTCTGTCCTTTTGCCAGTACCACACTGTCTTGATTGCAGTAGCTTTGTGTAGTAAGTTTTGAAATTGGGAAGTGTGAATCCTCAAATTTTACTCTTTGTTTCAAGATGGTTTTGGCTATTCTGGGTTCCTTGCATTTCCTATGAATCTTAGTATAAGCTTGTTCGTTTCTGCAGAAAGTCAGCTGGAATTTTGATAGAGATTGCATTGACTCTGTAGCTCAGTTTAGGGAGTTTTGACATGTTAAAATATTAAGTCTTCTGAACCATGAACATGGGATGCTTTTCCATTTATTTAGATCTTAATTTCTTTCAACAATGCTTTATGGTTTTCAGAGTATAAGGTTTATACTTCTTTTGTTGCTTATTCCCAAATGTTTTATTCTTTTCAATGCTGTTGTAAAAGGAATTTAAAAAAAAGTAATTCATTCATTCATTCATTTTTGGCTGCATTTGGTCTTCGTTGCTGCATGCAGGCTTTCTCTAGTTGCAGCGAGTGGGGGCTACTCTTTGTTGCAGTGTGCGGGCTTCTCATTGCAGTGGCTTCTCTTGTTGCAGAGCATGGGCTCTAAGCGCGCAGGCTCAGTAGTTGTGGCCCACAGGGTTAGTTGTTCTGCGGCATGTGGGATCTTCCCGGATGAAGGCTCGAACCCGTGTCTCCTGCATTGGCAGGCGGATTCTTAACCACTGCACCACCAGGAAAGCCCTGTAAAAGGAATTTTTAAAGTTTCATTTTTGAGTTGCTACGAGTGTATAGATATACAATTGATTTTTCTGTATTGCTCTCGTATCCTGCAGCCTTGCAGAAATCATTAGCTCTAATAGTTTTTAAGTAGATTTCTTAGGATTTTCTATATATGAGATCATGTTGTCTGTGAGTAGAGATAGTTTTATGTCTTCCTTTCCAATCTGGATGCCTTTTATTTATTTTTCTTGCCTTATTGCCTTGGTTAGAACCTCTAGTACAATGCTGAATAGAAGTGATGAAAGAGAACATTCTTGTCTTGTTCCTATCTTAGGAGGAAAGCATCCAGTCTTTCACCAATAAATATGATATTAGCTGTGGCGTCTTCACAGGCGGATGCTGTTTGAGGAAGTTCCCTTCCATTCCTAGTTTGTTGAGTGTTTTTTTATCATGAAGGGGTGTGGGATTTTGTGAAATGCTTTTTCTGCATTGTCTTAGTCCATTTGAGCTGCGGTAACAAATATCATAGAGTGGATAGTGTATAAACAATAGAAATTTATTTCTTATAGTTCTGGAGCCTTGAAGTCCAAGATCATGGTGCCAGCAGGTTTGGTGTGGTGGCTGCTGAGGGCTCTCCTCCTGGTTCATAGCAGGTGCATTCTCACTGTGTCCTAACATGGTAGAAGGTGGTTAGCAAGCTCTCTGGAGCCTCTTTTATAAAGGCACTAATTCCATTCATGAGGACTTCACTCTCATGATCTAAGCACTTCCCAAAGGCCCCACTTCCTAATACCATCATCTTTAGAGGTTAAGATTTCAACATACAAAGTTTGGGTGGACACTTCGCCTTCAGACCACAGCATGCATTTATCGAGATGGTCATGTGTTTTTTATTTTATTTTATTCTATTGATATGCTGTGTTACATTAATTGATTGTCAGATGTTAAGCCACCCTTGGCATTTGTGGGATAAACTCACTTGGTCATGGTGTACAATAGCCCTTTTTATATGTTGCTGAATTTACTTTGCTAGAATATTGTTGAGGATTTTTGTACCTATATTCACAAGAGATACTGGTCTGTGGTTTTCTTTTTGGTGACGTGTTCATCATCAGGATAATACTGGGCTTATAAAATGAATTGGGAAGTTTTCCTTCCTCTTCTGTTTTTTTGGGTTTGTGAAGAATTGGTATTAATTTATTGAACGTTTGGTAGAATTCACCAGTGAAGCCATCTAGGCCTGAGGTTTTTTTCCTGGGAAGTTTTAAAATTACTGATTCAATCTCTTTTCTTGTTACAAATTTTTTTCAGGTTTTCTATTTTTTCCTAAGTCAGTTTTGCTAGTTTGTGGCTGTCTAGGAGTATGTGCATTTCATCTAAGTTCTAATTTGTTGGCATACGGTTGTTCATAGCATTCATTTATAATACTTCTAATTTCTGTAGAGTTGTTAGTAATATCCCCTTTTACATTCCTGATTTTGGTAACTTTAGTCTTCTCTCTTTTTTTTTTTCCTTCGTCAGTCTAGCTGAAATTTTGTCAATTTTGTTGATATTTTCCAAGAGTCAACTTTTGGTTTTGTTGATTTTTCTCTATTGATTTTCTATCCTTTTTTTCCACTCTAATTGTTATTCATCCATTGTTTTAAATCACACTGTCACCGTAATATATTATATTATTCTTCCTTCCTTCTCTCCTTTCAAATGAGGAGAGGCACAGGAGGCTCTGAACAGTTAGCCATGCAAAGTGTGCAGCTATGTGGCTCCGACATACAGTTTTCCCTGTGGTCCAAAACAGAAAAATGTCAACAAAATATATTTGGCTTTCATTTTATACATGGTATCTTAATGGTTGCCCAGGAGCTTAGTCCGAGATGTTAGTTTTGTTCTGGGGTATGAATTAAAGTAAGTAGAGTTTCCCCTTTTGTGTGGTAAATATTGTTAAGCATCTCCTGTGTCGGGCAGTATGCTAACCCTAGCACCTTTCATGTAGTACATTGAACTTATTGAGTAAGAAAACAGTATCTGCGGCTTCCCTGGTGGCGCAGTGGTTGAGAGTCCGCCTGCCGGTGCAGGGGACACGGGTTCGTGCCCTGGTCCGGGAAGATCCCACATGCCGCGGCACGGCTGGGCCCGTGAGCCATGGCCGCTGAGCCTGCGCGTCCGGAGCCTGTGCTCCGCAGCGGGAGAGGCCACAACAGTGAGAGGCCCGCGTACCGCAAAAAAAAAAAAAAAAAAAGAAAACAGTATCTGTAAGAGACATGAAAGAAAATAATGAATTTGCTAATTATTTCTTTCCTAATAAACTTCAGCTTAGTTAATAGTTTAAAGCCATATTACTTTTTTTAAAGAACGATGATTTAATGCAAATTAGAATCTACGGTGGCAGAAGCTAAGAAATAGGAGACTCGGATCCTGCCCTTTGGACGCTTTGGTGAGATAGACAGGCCGTCCGTCCCCTTGGGAAAAGTCAGGGAATCCCAGGAGGTGGTGTGGGCCCCGTTCCAGGATACTTGTTGGCATTTCAACACCTGAGAGAACGCTGAGGCCTGGGGTTGGTCCAGGAGGACGCATGTTCACTTAGCAGAATGTCTTCGACCACTTCTATTTTTCCTCAGTAGCAGTTCCTGTCTTCACTCCACAATAGCCACGATACAATTAGCAAAACAGGGAAGCTCAGTAGCTGTTGGATAGTAGCTGCTTACCCACAGTCCGGCTTACCTTCCTTTCCTGTGGCTGATAGTGGCTTGTTCTGGATATCTCTGGAGGCTGCACAACAACTAGCATCTCAAATCAACATAAAGCACATTTTCTCAGCAGTATCATGGCACGTAAAACTTTCTATATTCCAAAAGCCCCATGGCAGTTTCTTGTGTCCTTGGAAGAACATCCAGAGCTGTCTTTGGAAGGCAGCACCCAGTTGTTCAGACTGAGCTCTGGAGACCCAGCGCAGGTGCCGGGAGGAGGGCCAAAATAGGAATGAAGAGTCAAAGCCAAATGGACATTTATCTGCAAATATGTCCACACACATGCCTGGTGGATCATGCTGGTTGTCTGTGGAACCCGTGGGTGCTGCTACTTCAGGGCACTCAACACACAATAATGAGAGTGGTGTTTTGGTGGGAATCCAGCTAGAGAATGTAATTTTATTCTAACTCAAATTATCTTTTGTACTTTCGGTTTTTTTTTGGTTTGTTTTTGTTTTTGCGGTACGCGGGCCTCTCACTGTTGTGGCCTCTCCCGCTGCGGAGCACAGGCTCCGGATGCGCAGGCTCAGCGGCCATGGCTCACGGTCCCAGCCGTGCCGCGGCATGTGGGATCTTCCCAGACCGGGGCACGAACCCGTGTCCCCTGCATCGGCAGGCGGACTCTCAACCACTGCGCCACCAGGGAAGCCCTGTACTTTCGGTTTTGATTAAAGTCCTGCACTTCCTGTTCTTGACTTGAATGCTGAGATGTGCTGGAGAAATCCCCCACGTTCCGCATCATAGGGTGGTTGCATTTCCATGAAAGCCCTTAGCCTTATTTAGACTTAATTTGAGTGCTGTTGTGTTCAGTGCCATTCGTGCTTAAGGTTGTGTTCAGTGATCTGAGGCCTATAGCCAGTGTTTATGAGGCACTTAACTTTATAGAAAAAGGAACTTAGTAACTGTCATCTTTATGTATAGCTCCCAGAGTCATGTTTCAGTCTTGCACTTGCAAGCATTCATTTTCCCATATAGTGCTGTCATGATGTGCAAATACTATTTTTAAATTTTTTTGGAATTCTATTTATTTTTTCATATAGCAGGTTCTTATTATTTATTTTATACATATTAGTGTATATATGGCAGTCCCAATCTCCCAACTCATCCCACCACCACCACCATCCCCCTGCCATTTTCTCTCCTTGGTGTCCATACGTTTGTTCTCTACATCTGTGTCACTATTTCTGCCCTGCAAACTGGTTCATCTGTACCATTCTTCTAGGTTCCACATATATGCGTTAATATACGATATTTGTTTTTCTCTTTCTGACTTACTTCACTTTGTATGACAGTCTCTAGATCCATCCATGTCTCTACAAATGACCCAGTTTCGTTCCTTTTTATGGCTGAGTAATATTCCATTGTATATATGTACCACATCTTCTTTATTCATTCCTTTGTTGATGGGCATTTAGGTTGCTGCCATGACCTGGTTATTGTAAATAGTGCTGCAGTGAACATTGGCGTGCATGTGTCTTTTTGAATTATGGTTTTCTCTGGGTATATGCCCAGTAGTGGGATTGCTGGGTCATATGGTAATTCTATTTTTAGTTTTTTAAGGAACCTCCATACTGTTCTCCATAGTGGCTGTATCAATTTACATTTCCACTAACAGTGCAAGAGGGATCCCTTTTCTCCACACCCTCTCCAGCATTTGTTGTTTGTAGATTTTCTGATGATGCCCATTCTAACTGGTGTGAGGTGATACCTCATTGTAGTTTTGATTTGCATTTCTCTAATAATTAGTGATGTTGAGCAGCTTTTCACGTGCTTCTTGACCATCTGTATGTCTTCTTTGGAGAGATGTCTATTTTGGTCTTCTGCCCATTTTTTTCCCTAATTATTATTTACTTTATTTATTTATTTTTGGCTGCGTTGGGTCTTTGTTGCTGTGCGCAGTCTTTCTCTAGTTGCAGTGAGCGGGGGCTACTCTTCGTTGCGGTGTACGGGCTTCTCATTACGATGGCTTCTCTTGTTGCAGAGCACGGGCTCCGGGTGCCCAGGCTTCAGGAGTCGTGGCTCACTGGCTCTGGAGCACAGGCTCAGTAGTTGTGGTGCGTGGGCTTAGTTACTCCATGGCATATGGGATCTTCCTGGACCAGGGCTTGAACCTGTGTGCCCTGCATTGGCAGGCACATTCTTAACCACTGGGCCACCAAGGAAGCTTCCCTTGCCCATTTTTGATTGGGTTGTTTATTTTTTTTAATATTGAGCTGCATGAGCTGTTTATATATTTTGGAAATTAATCCTTTGTTGATTCATTGGCAAATATTTTCTCCCATTTTGAGAGTTGTCTTTTTGTCTTGTTTGTAGTTTCCTTTGCTTTGCAAAAGCTTTTAAATTTTGTTAGGTCCCATTTGTTTATTTTTGTTTTTATTTCCATTACTCTAGGAGGTGGATCAAAAAAAACCTTGCTGTGATTTATGTCAAAGAGTGTTCTTCCTATGTTTTCCTCTAAGAGTTTTATAGTGTCTGGTCTTACATTTAGGTCTCTAATCCATTTTGTGTATGGATTTTGTGTTTATTTTTGTGTATGGTGTTAGGGAGTGTTCTAATTTCATTCTTTTACATGTAGCTGTCTAGTTTTCCCAGCACCACTTACTGAAGAGACTGTCTTTTCTCCATTGTATATCCTTGTCTCCTTTGTCATAGATTAGTTGACCATAGGTGCGTGCGTTTATCTCGGCTTTCTATCCTGTTCCATTGATCTGTATTTCTGTTTTTGTGCCAGTACCATATTGTCTTGATTATTGTAGCTTTGTAGTATAGTCTGAGGTCAGGGAGTCTGATTCCTCCAGCTCCATTTTTTTCCATCAAGACTGCTTTGGCTATTCGGGGTCTTTTGTATCTCCATACAAATTTTAAGATTTTTTGTTCTAGCTCTGTAAAAAATGCCACTGGTAATTTGATAGGGATTGCATTGAATCTGTAGATTGCTTTGGGTAGTTTAGTCATTTTCATAATATTGATTCTTGCAATCCAAGAACGTGGTATATCTCTCCATCTGTTTGTGTCATCTTTGATTTCTTTCATCAGTGTTTTATAGTTTTCTGAGTAAAGATTTTCTTATTTATTTATTTATGGCTGCGTTGGGTCTTCATTGCTGCGCGTGGGCTTTCTTTAGTTGCATCGAGCAGGGGCTACTCTTTGTTGTGGTGTGCAGGCTTCTCATTGTGGCGGCTTCTCTTGTTGCGGAGCATGGGCTCTAGGCGTGTGGGCTTCAGTAGTTGTGGCACACGGGCTCAGTAGTTGTGGCACGCAGGCTCTAGAGTGCAGGCTCAGTAGTTGTGGCGTACGGGCTTAGTTGCTCTGCAGCATGTGGGATCTTCCTGGACCAGGGTTTCAACCTGTGTCCCCTGCATTGGCAGGTGGATTCTTAATCACTGTGCCACCAGGGAAGCCCTGAGTACAGGTCTTTTACCTCCTTAGGTAGGTTTATTCCTAGGTTTTTTTTTTTTTTTTGCAGTACGCGGGCCTCTCACTGTTGTGGCATCTCCTGTTGTGGAGCACAGGCTCCGGACGCGCAGGCTCAGCGGCCATGGCTCATGGGCCCAGCCGCTCCGCAGCATGTGGGATCTTCCCGGACCGGGGCACAAACCCGTGTCCCCTGCATCGGCAGGCGGACTCTCAACCACTGCACCACCAGGGAAGCCCTATTCCTAGGTATTTTAGTCTTTTTGTTGCAATGGTGAATGGGATTGTTCCCTTAATTTCTCTTTCTGACCTTTCATTGTTAGTATATAGGAATGAAAGAGATTTCTGTGCATTAATTTTGTATCCTGCAACTTTACCAAATTCATTGATTAGCCTAGTAGTTTTCTGGTTGCATCTTTATGATTCTCTATGTATAGTATCATGTCATCTGCAAACAGTGACAATTTTACTTCTTCTTTTCCAATTTGTATTCCTTTTATTTCTTTTTCTTCTCTGATTGCCATGGCTAGGACTTCCCAAACTATGTTGAATAATAGTGGTGAGAGTGGACATCCTTGTCTTGTTCCTGATCTTAGAGGAAATGCTTTCAGTTTTTCACCATTGAGAATGATGTTTACTGTGGGTTTGTCGTATATGGCCTTTATTATGTTGAGGTAGGTTCCCTCTGTGCCCACTTTCTGGAGAGTTTTTATCATAAATCGGTGTTGAGTTTTGTCAAAAGCTTTTTCTGCATCTATTGAGATGATCATATGGTTTTTCTTCTTCACTTTGTTAATATGGTGCATCACATTGATTGATTTGCATATATTGAAGAATCCTTGTATCCCTGGGATAAATCCCACTTGATCATTGTGTATGGTCCTTTTAATGTGTTGTTGGATTTTGTTTGCTAGTATTTTGTTGAGGATTTTTGCATCTATGTTCATCAGTGATATTGGTCTGTAATTTTCTTTTTTTGTAGTATCTTTGGTTTTGGTATCAGGGTGATGGTGGCCTCATAGAATGAGTTTGGGAGTGTTCCTTCCTCTGCAGTTTTTTGGAAGAGTTTGAGAAGGATGGGTGTTAACTCTTCTCTAAATGTTTGACAGAATTCACCTGTGAAGCCATCTGGTCCTGGACTTTTGTTTGTTGGAAGATTTTTGATCACAGTTTCAATTTCATTCCTTGTGATTGGTCTGTTCATATTTTCTGTTTCTTCCTGGTTCAGTCTTGGAAGGTTATACCTTTCTAAGAATTTGTCCATTTCTTCCAGGTTGTCCATTTTATTGGCATAGAGTTGCTTGTAGTAATCTCATGATCTTTTGTATTTCTGCAGTGTCTGTTGTAACTTCTCCTTTTTCATTTCTTACTTTATTGATATGAGTTCTCTCCCTCTTTTTCTTGATGAACCTGGCTAAAGGTTTATCAATTTTGTTTATCTTCTCAAAGAACCAGCTTTTAGTTTTATTGATATTTGCTGTTGTTTTCTTTGTTTGTATTTCATTTATTTCTGCTGTGATCTTTATGATTTCTTTCCTTCTGCTAACTTTGGGTTTTGTTTGTTCTTCTTTCTCTAGTTCCTTTAGGTGTAAGTTTAGATTGTTATTTGAGATTCTTCTTGTTTCTTCAGGTAGGCTTGTATTGCTATAAACTTCCCTCTTAGAACTGCTTTTGTTGCATCCCACAGGTTTTGGATCATGGTGTTTTTGTTGTAATTTGTCTCTAGGTATTTTTTTATTTCCTCTTTGATTTCTTCAGTGATCTCTTGGTTATTTAGTAATGTATTGTTTAGCCTCCATGTGTTTGTGTTTTTTACATTTTTTTCCCTGTGATGGCATTGTGGAATAGCATTGTGGTCGGAAAAGATGCTTGATATGCTTTCAATTTTCTTAAATTTACCGAGGCTTGATTTGTGACCCGAAATGTGATCAATCCTGGAGAATGTTCTGTGCGCACTTGAGAAGAAAGTGTAATTTGTTGTTTTTGGGTGGAATTTCCTATAAATATCAATTAAATCTATCTGGTCTGTTGTGTCATTTAAAGCTTGTGTTTCTTTATTAATTTTCTGTCTGTATGATCTGTCCATTGGTGTAAGTGAGGTGTTAAAGTTCCCCACTATTATTGTGTTACTGTCAGTTTCCTCTTTTATAGCTGCTAGTTGCCTTATGTATTGAGGTGTTCCTGTGTTGGGTGCATATATATTTATAATTGTTATATCTTCTTGGATTGATCCCTGATCATTATGTAGTGTCCTTCCTTGTCTCTTGTAACGTTCTTTAAAGTCTATTTTATCTGATACGAGTATTGCTACTCCAGCTTTCTTTTGATTTCCATTTGCATGGAATATGTTTTTCCATCCTCTCACTTTCAGTCTGTATGTGTCCCTAGGTCTGAAGTGGGTCTCTTGTAGACAGCATATATGTGGGTCTTGTTTTTGTATCCATTCAGTAAGCCTGTGTCTTTTGGTTGGAGCATTTAATCCATTCATGTTTAAGGTAATTATCAATATGTATATTCCTATTACCATTTTCTTAATTGTTTTGGTTTGTTTTTGTAGGTCCTTTTCCTTTCTTGTGTTTCCCACTTAGAGAAGTTCCTTTAGCATTTGCTGTAGAGCTGGTTTGGTGGTGCTGAATTCTCTTAGCTTTTGCTTGTCTGTAAGGCTTTTGATTTCTCCGTTGAATCTGAATGAGATCCTTGCCGGCTAGAGTAATCTTGGTTGTAGGTTCTTCCCTTTCATCACTTTAAATATATCATGCCACTCCCTTCTGACTTGTAGCGTTTCTGCTGAGAAATCAGCTGTTAACCTTATGGGAGTTCCCTTGTATGTTATTTGTCATTTTTCCCTTGTTGCTTTCAATAATTTTCTTTGTCTTTAATTTTTGTCAATTTGATTACAATGTGTCTCAGCGTGTCTCTCCTTGGGTTTATCCTGCTTGGGACTCTCTGCGCTTCCTGGACTTGGGTGGCTATTTCCTCTCCCATGTTAGGGAAGTTTTCGACTATAATCTCTTCAAATATTTTCTTGGGTCCTTTCTCTCTCACTTCTCCTCCTGGGACCCCTATAATGCGAATGTTGTTGCATTTAATGTTGTCCCAGAGGTCTCTTAGGCTGTCTTCATTTCTTTTCAATCTTTTTTCTTCATTCTGTTCTGCGGCAGTGAATTCCACCATTCTGTCTTCCAGGTCACTTATCCGTTCTTCTGCCTCATTTATTCTGCTATTGATTCCTTCTGGCGTATTTTTCATTTCAGTTATTGGATTGTTCATCTCTGTTTGTTTGTTCTTTAATTCTTCTAGGTCTTTGTTAAACATTTCTTGCATCTTCTCGATCTTTGCCTCCATTCTTTTTCCAAGGTCCTGGATCATCTTCACTATCATTATTCTGAGTTCTTTCTCTGGAAGGTTGCCTATCTCCACTTCATTTAGTTGTTTTTCTGGGGTTTTATCTTGTTTCTTCATCTGGTACAAAGTCCTCTGCCTTTTCATTTTGTCTGTCTTTCTGTGAATGTGGTTTTCCTTCCACAGGCTGCAGAATTGTAGTTCTTGCTTCTGCTGTCTGCCCTCTGGTGGATGAGGCTATCTAAGAGGCTTGTACAAGCTTCCTGATCAGAGGGACTGGTGGTGGGTGGAGCTGGGTGTTGCCCTGGTGGGCAGAGCTCAGTAAAACTTTAATCTGCTTGTCTGCTGATGGGTGGGGCTGAGTTCCCTCGTGTTGGTTGTTTGGCCTGAGGCAACCCAGCACTGGAGCCTACTGGGCTCTTTGCTGGGGCTAATGGTGGACTCTGGGAGGGCTCACGCCAAGGAGTACTTCCCAGAACTTTTGCTGCCAGTGTCCTTGTCCCCATGGTGAGCCACAGCCACCTCTGTCCCGCCTCTGCAGGAGACCCTCCAACACTAGCAGGTAGGTCTGATTTAGTCTCCTATGGGATCAGTGCTCCTTCCCCTGGGTCCCACTGCTCACACTACTTTGTATGTGCCCTCCAAGAGTGGAGTCTCTGTTTCCTCCAGTCCTGTCCAAGTCCTGCAGTCAAATCCCGCTAGCCTTCAAAGTCTGATTCTCTAGGAATTCCTCCTCCCGTTGCCAGACCCCCAGATTGGGAAGCCTGACATGGGGCTCAGAACCTTCACTCCAGTGGGTGGACTTCTGTGGTATAAGTGTTCTCCAGTTTGTGAGTCACCCCCCCAGCAGTTATGGGATTTGATTTTATTGTGATTGTGCCCCTCTTACCATCTCATTGTGGCTTCTCCTTTGTCTTTGGATGTGGGGTATCTATTTTGGTGAGTTCCAGTGTCTTCCTGTCGATGATTGTTCAGCAGTTAGTTGTGATTCCGGTGCTCTCGCAAGAGGGAGTGAGCACACATCCTTTTACTCCGCTATCTTGAACCAGTCCTCCTCTTTTTTAATATTATTTGCACACTAGTAAAAATCTCTAATACGAGTCCAAAATCAATTATTCAATGGTATATCTTACATTAGAATCACAGGCTAGTTTGTCAGATTCTCTAATACATTATCTAAATCTTACAAACATTGAAAATGCCATATTACACAGAATACTACTAAAGTTAACACAAAGATGAATACTGTGGATTTGGTGTATTTCATCTTTCTCATATTTAATTCCGAACTGTCTTAGGATTAAATGACATTTACCATCCACAGCACATTGAGGGTACTGTCTCAAGCCTCCTGGGCTTACCTTTGCAGGAGAACGGGGAGTCCTGTCTCAGTAGCCTGAGGTTGCTTTTTGGCCCAGATGTGTCAGAGAGATTCTTCTGCCACCACTGTGAGCACACCAAATCCCTTCTGTGTGATGCTATGTCAACAGGGTTCTCCCAGACCCTCCTATTTTATTTATTTATTTATTTATTTATTTTTATTTATTTATTTTTTTGCGGTACGCGGGCCTCTCCCTGTTGTGGCCTCTCCCGTTGCGGAGCACAGGCTCCGGACGCGCAGGCCCAGCGGCCATGGCTCACGGGCCCAGCCGCTCCGCGGCATGTGGGATCTTCCCGGACCGGCGCACGAACCCGTATCCCCTGCATCGGCAGGCGGACTCTCAACCACTGCGCCACCAGGGAAGCCCCAACCCTCCTATTTTAAATTTTTATACTGAATATTATCTCTCAAACTCCTTTCCACGTTTTTATGTAATATATCCAATTATATAAATGCCAGTGTTTACTTTACAGAATGTGGAGGCTCTGGATCCGCGAGGTCGAACCTTATTGCATCTTGCTGTTTCTTTGGGACATTTGGAATCTGCTAGAGTCTTGCTCCGACATAAAGCAGACGTTACAAAAGAAAATCGCGAGGGATGGACAGGCAAGTATACTTGTAAAATAATTTAAAGCCTTTCATTTTGTTTTCTCTTTCTGAATAAAGGCCAGTTTCAGTCCTTATTGTCCCAAGTCATCTTTATCTTAAGACTCTTTCTCTCTTGGAACTTGGGGCTGGGCAAGAAGATGAGAGCCTGGGATGCTGCTGGCTCGTCTGCAGCACAGCGGTCCGAATTATGTCCTGGGCCAAGAGCCCTGGGTAGAGGGTGACTCCTTATCCAGAAAGCAGCTCTATGTGCATCAGACATGAGTGTGGAGGCCGGATTTCCCCTGAGGAATGTGGTGGTAACTCTAGCGAGTCCATGAGGATAGACAAAATCAAAAAAATTATAGCTGAAAGTAGTAGTATTTTCCAGTGAAATCCTGGCGCTTCACTTGTTTTGCACACTCTCATACTCTCAGAATTACTCTCAGAGTAATTTTGAGTTGACTTAGCAAGGATATACACAACACAAACCCTACCTGCCCGTCTCCACAGTTATGTGATCACACAGTGAAAGCCAGCTCTGAAGACACTGTCAGTATTTCAGAGCCAGTGGTAAGAAAGGGGGGAAAGGGAACGATGGTAGGGTTTGCTCAAGAGGCTAAGAGTGCTATGTTCTCTTCTCTTCTCAGTCAGGTAAGGGCTAGAAGTAAGTAGTCATGGTCATAAAGATCAGGGGGGGCTGCAGCCTGGGTCCCACTTTGAAGAGAATATTGGCCTTTGATCCAGATAGATACTTTTCATAGTGGTTTTGGAATTTGTCAGAAAGTGTGAGAATACAGGGGGGTCAAATTTCACTTTTTTGCCTTCCAGTTTTGCACGAGGCTGTGAGCACTGGTGATCCCGAGATGGTGTACACAGTCCTTCAGCATCGGGACTTCCACAACACATGCATGGCCCTCGAGGGAGTTCCCGAGCTGCTCCAGAAAATTCTCGAGGTAGCCATAAAAATTGACAGTGCCATCATTGGAGTTAAATGCTGACACAGCAGCTGCGGACACAGTTTGACATCCTTGTGTGCCTTCCTAAAGAGTTTTATGAGTCGTGAATACGATGTATTGAATACCAAATGCATTATTCCTTGCTTTTCCAACTTGTTAAATGTATGAAGTCTTTCACAAATTACGTTTCCGGGTCATTAAGACTTACTCTTTTAAGTGTTATTTAAAAATTAGAACTAAAGACAAATGGACATCAAGCAATTAATTTGTCTAGCTGCCTGTTTTCTTACAAGTAGCATCCCGAGCTCAGGTCATCTTGGGGAAATTGTAATGAACATTGTGACTATATGGGGATTTTCAGGGCCTGTTGAGGCTCAGAAGTCTGTGCAGCTCTTCTTGACACCCCTGTCACTTCTAGCCATTTGTATTTTGTGACTTCTAATCCATTCCCTTAATTTATTTATAGTTACTGGCTTTGGGGCAGTTTCTCTCTCTTGTGAATGATGTATGGGCTCTGTGACAGAGAATTTTCTTAAAAGACTTTACTTCTAGGCTCTTGGATTGTTTTGGATGGTGGTTACCATTCTTCAGATAACCTTTGTCACTTGCAATAACTGTCTTATTGGTCAACCATATGCAATATTCCCGAGGCAGCAGGAGACGAGAAAGTACCAGCGGTTCAATTTTCATGTTGTTTGTTCTCAGTTTAAACACAGAAGTGAGCTCCCCAAGTATTTCCAAAGATATTTGCTAGATAAATCGGCTTTCCACATTTCTTGAGAAAAATTAACAATTCTGTTGAGAAAAGGAATAACTTTGCTGTGAGACAATCACTGCTTGTTATCTGAGCACTCTTCTTAAAAAAAATTTCTGTGACACAAGCTAAATCCTGCCTAAGACATTCGTTTTACACATACTACAAGAAAACCGTCCATGAAGTATGAAATTGTTGTATCCATTGTTTTTAAAATAGATGTGTGTTTGAGTGCATAAAGATCACATAGATTTGTTTTCTTACCTAACTCACTGTAGGAGGAACTAAAAACATCATTTGTCCATTTGACAAAGCAGAAAATGACTTATTTAACATGGAGTCACCCACACTTAAAAAATTCAGTATAAAAGACTTTCTGTTTTTTACCTATATTGATCCATAGCAGTGAACTGCACTGAGTGGTATTCTCTGATGGAGGTTATAGACAGCCCACAAATAACATGGTGCTTGGTGGCACCAGAGGCCGTGCATGACGGCTTGTCTTTCAACAGCGTCTCCTTGTTACGTGTCCACATTTCTTATCCATTGCCCCTCGGAGTGTCTTCACCCATCATTGGAATCTGGTTTTTCTTGAGCAGAAAAACACCTGGAATTTCTGGCATTTTTCTTCCTTCATGCTAACTGTTGGATTTCTTAAGTAGCTCTCCAAGAACCTTCTGTAGGAATTCATGGTAGGTCAGAAAATCATCCTAAACAGGCCTGCTGTGGTGGTGTGAAACCTCAAAAAGCCAAATCCTAAAACTTTAAGAGGAAAGTGGGGCGAAACTCTTCTGTTAACTGGAGGGAAAACTCAACTTTCTGGGGGCAGTGATGTCTTGCAGCCTCTTGGTTTCAGAGTGGTCCGATAAACACCAAGCACTTCCCAGCACACAAAGCCTTTCACAGTCAAGTTCCCCGTAGAACAGATGGGGTCCATGCTCCCTCTTCTCTGCTTAGACCAGCCTGTGACCCATATCGTGTGGTGGTGCTTGAGCCCATCCTCCTGGCTCATGGGCCATTACTGTTAGGAACATGGTTGAGCCCCTAAATCAACTTTGACTTTATCTCCCTCCAACCTTGTCACTTGCAGTTAACTTTATTAACTGTCTAGACATATTTTATATTGAGATAAAATAACAGCCTGAACATAAAATAAGGATTTAGTGTGATGGGTTTGCGATTTATGTTTCTTCTTCTCTGTTCTTTCTCGCTCTCCCTTTTAAACACCCCTAGTAAACCTTACTGTGTTTGTGTTTAGTTAATGGTACCAAGGGTAATTTATTTTATTTTTTATTTTATTTTTAAAAAATTAATTTTAATTGGAGTATAGTTGATTTACAGTGTTGTATTAGTTTCCGCTGTAAGGGGTAATTTATTTTAAACCTTTGTCCTTCAGGCTCCGGATTTCTATGTGCAGATGAAGTGGGAATTCACCAGCTGGGGTGAGTGGCTGTGGGCTTGAAATTTATTTAGCTTGAATATAGGCTTATATAACTTTTTATAAAAGTTACATGTATTTTTTTTAATCTAGAAAATGAATAGATGAGAGTGAGGGAAGACAGTCACCCACAGTCCCACATAAACACAACTGTTGTTGATGCTTTAGGTGTGTTCCTTCCACACTTTTACCACGTGCATAAGACTTTTTCTCCCAAGCATTCATCAGTACAATATATAGACAATTTTGTCTCTTCCTTTTATCAGTTATCGCTGACATTTATCTATATTATTCGTTTTTTAATATCTCACTTTAAATGGCTAAAATTTTAGTAAGGTTTATCATAAATCAGTTACTCATTTCCTTGTGGAGTTCAACGCGATCCTTTTAAACTTGTTTCTCTTTTCTTTTTTAAAAAAATTAATTATTTATTTATTTTTGGCTGCGTTGGGTCTTCATTGCTGCGCACGGGCTTTCTCTAGTTGCGGCGAGCGGGGGCTACTCTTCGTTGTGGTGCGCGGGCTTCTCATTGTGGTGGCTTTTCTTGTTGTGGAGCATGGACTCTAGGCACGCGGGCTTCAGTAGTTGTGGCTCGTGGGCTCTAGAGCACAGGCTCAGTAGTTATGGTGCACAGGCTTAGTTGCTCTGCAGCATGTGGGATCTTCCCGGACCAGGGCTCGAACCCGTGTCCCCTGCATTGGCAGGCAGATCCTTAACCAGTGCGCCACCAGGGAAGTCCTAAACTTGTTTTTCTAAGGAAGAAGATGAGATGAATATTGGAATAGCTTGTTTTTAACGAAATGGATGTATTTCTCCAAAATCTTATGTAAGGCAAATTGACTGACAGTAATTTTCCTAGATGTTCTACTTCTGTTTCTTGTAGATCAGTTAATGACAGTTTCTAACTCCCAGATTTTCAGCTGTTTTCACTTCCAGACTTCCCTTTCAGGCAAGAAGTCATATTTGTAATAAAACATTTAAATGAAGTAAAAAGTATATGAAAGAACAGAACTTCAGCTTCTTCTATGAAACTGAGTTCTTTTTAATGCAAATAACCACTCTGATCTCAGTTTTTGTTAAAAAAGCAGCATCTTTTAGACATTTGATATCTTGAATGGTGGGCCTGACAGTATAGGGGGGCCTCAGCCAGATGGCGAGAGGAGCATATGTGGATAAGGACAGCCAGATGGATGCACTCTAGCCCTGATGGTAGTCAGTGAGAGGGGTTCATTCGGGATTGAGAATACTCTTGGGAAATTGATTTAGCGTTTTCTCTGGACAAGACATAGATCTGCAGTTTTATAAACAGCTGTAGAACAGAAAGTCCATTTTTATTTTTTAAGAATGACTCCTTGTATTGTAAGTGTGGGAGTCGAGCCCAGTTCTGTATGACCGACGCCATCTTGCCACTCCGGTCCTTTCATTGAAGTCAGAATCCTGATTTCTGGGGCCTGGCTGTTCTGCTTGGCCCTCGGGCTTTTCTCAGTAGTACACTTCTCTTCTCCAGTGCCCTTGGTTTCCAGAATATGCCCGAATGATGTCTGTCGCATTTGGAAAAGTGGTGCCAAACTGCGTGTGGATATCACGTTGCTGGGATTTGAGAACATGAGCTGGATAAGAGGGAGGCGGAGTTTTATCTTTAAGGGAGAAGGTGAGTGGTTCTGTTTTAGTAATCACTGCTCTTCCTAAGTTCTGAGTGATTTTTTAACCATCAAAATGTATTCACATTTATGTGCCTTTTCCGTGCCTGTCTCTGGGGCATGTTTTGTTGTTGTTGCCGTTATTCTTATTAGTTATTCAACTCTCAATTCCTGTATCTTATTTCTTATCTGGATAGTTCTCTTGCACATATCATTTACCACCCAACACTGTTACCCTCTTGACATATGATGTTCCTAAACCTCTGAGTGCAAGACTCTGTCTTGTATCTCTTTATATTGCCTCCATAATCAGGCATGGTCCCCTAATGAGGGTGAGAAATGGTGTGGCTAACCCAGTGTTGTGCATAAATAATTTATATTAATTAGGTAATCATATACTTAAAGAAGTAGTACACAGATGAAATGTGTTGCTAACAAAAAATGCAAGTTATTTAAAAAGTCTGCATCTTCGGGGAAGATGGCCCAGAGCCTCCTCTGAGTTATGGAAAGTTGGCCAGATCATTCCTGGGCAAGCAGGTAATCGATAATCAATAGTCTTTAGGTTTTATCAGATAGCACCAGGGGGTGGGGGGGGATGGGGTGTGTGTGAAAGATGATGCAGTTTAACATACAAAGCTTCTTGGGTTTTGCATCTTACTTGCGCTGTGCTTAGTTCCGCCCTTCTTTCCATGAGCAGACAACTGGGCAGAGTTAATGGAAGTCAACCACGATGACAAAGTGGTCACCACCGAACACTTTGACCTTTCCCAGGAAATGGAGCGCCTCACTCTGGACTTGATGAAGCCAAAAGGCAGGGAGGTTGAGAGGCGGCTCACTAGCCCAGTCATTAACACCAGCCTTGATACTAAAAACATTGCTTTTGAAAGGTATGGATTTAGGCTCTGCATTTTCCCATCTAATCCCTTTACTGCTATCTTTAGTGCCATGTATATATTAATTGGAAAGTATGGGTGGATTGGGATTTTTCTAATATGGTGTAAGAAACACTAGTGGGTTTTAAAGTTGATCTCTGCTCTAACCAAACAAACCACAGCTGACATCCTCCACCATGTAGCATTTTTATGGCACATTGGTTAAGTCTTGGAGAAATGTCTTCATGTTCTTTTACGGGCCCTTTTTCTGATGGATTTTACTTGAATTTTATTTCTGTGTTTGGCAATCCACAAGACTCCCTAGTCCCAAATCATGGAGCTTTGAGTTTCCGAGGTAGAATGGGTCCAGTACTGAGTGTGGTTATACTGATATTAGTCAGTCAAATACACACTTATCATACAATTCAATGTGGTTCTCCCCCTCATCAACCTCCTGCTTCCCCATGAGGCCTAATAGTTTAGAGCAAGAGTCTGGAGGGGTTTCAGTTTTATTCCAGACTTTATCTGGAGAAACGTCTGGGGAGGTCTGTGCCTCGGTTAACCCAGGTGAGAACACCATTTCTGGGCCTCTGCCTGTGGGCAGAGCCGAGGCGGGGAGGGCCTTTGTAAGGGGGTGGAGGCTGTCATAGCTGTTGGCCTGAGTGCTTCTACCGTAGAACACACCGAACTGAGGGATTCTGTAAGAGCCCTGAGTGTTTGCCTAGGATGTCACATCCAGCTCTCTGTAAACCAAAGCAGCGGATGTAGCCTGAGCTGACATGGACACTATTCTTCTGGATTTAGGCTTTCTTTTCTCTTAATGAATATACTGACTGTTCTCTCTTTTCCTTTTCTTCTTTGTTTCCAGTACAAAATTTATTAATAAAACTGAGAGTCTTCAGTTTAATCAAACATAAGGTTTAAGTGCCCCTTTCCCCTAATTTAGATCAAGCTGTGGAATTAGGGTATTTGTTGGTAGCAGAAGAGAAAATGCCAGGTATGCTGCTGCTTTGGGAGTGACACCCCCTGAGGCAGGGTCAGTCCCCTGTGGCCAGCCTCCTCGCGCCGGCCTCACCAGGTACAGCCGCTGTCTTCCAGGGACAGCAAGGTTTAGGGACTGACCGTGGCTTTACCTGGAAGGGTCTTGGGAAAACATCTCCAGGCTTCAGCATTTGCCTCTGCAGGCTGGGAGGGC
This sequence comes from Aethalodelphis obliquidens, assembly GCF_003676395.1. Taxonomy (NCBI): domain Eukaryota; kingdom Metazoa; phylum Chordata; class Mammalia; order Artiodactyla; family Delphinidae; genus Aethalodelphis; species Aethalodelphis obliquidens. The sequence goes on from NW_020837972.1 coordinate 7,388,982, forward strand.
ACGCCAGCCTAGGGCTCTGCTCATAAAGCTGGAAGACGGGGGGAGCCGAGGGCTGGAGGAACCTGGCACCATCGGCAGGGCTGCTAACTGTGCAGCTCTGAGCAAGCGGCTTCATCTTCAGGTTCCTGTTTTCCTCAGCTGAAAAGAAAAAAGGAGTGAATCTCGAGATGAAATCTCAGATGTCATGAGAGGAGCCACTGTTCCCCCTAGTTTAGCAGCAGAGTTGTAGCGTCATTGTTTGCTCTGAAGTGTAATTTACAGAGAATGTGATGGTTACTGGCTGTTACCCAGCGGAGGGTAGACAGCCCCCCTTCCATTTGTACTGAGTTACATTTTGTATTCCTGTGGTCCCGGGGTTTTCAGATGGTTCCGGCTAACCCTCATTTTGCAAGCATCAGAGAGTTGCTGAGAGAGAATTTCTAGAAGGCACCTGCTGGTTTTGGTGGTGCTTGGAATGAAATAGGTGCTTAGTGAGCTTCTCGTGGTTCAAGCAAGGGCTTGGGCCCCTCTTGAGGCTGAGGTTTGCTGCTAGAAAAAGTGTGCTTGCCTGGTTCTTACCCGAGGTGTGAGCTAGTGTTCAGCTGATTAAATTTGGAAGATGTGGGCCTGTTATGACAGTCTTCTTCACCCCTTTCTTTCTCCTAATCTTACTCTGAGCTTGATGTTTGCAAAGTAATACTTTTGCCCGAGTGAATTTTGGGCCTGCGGATATATACCCTCTGAAAGGTTCTGCTCTGCCCACCTTAAACAGAGCATTCCCTGCCACCCTCAGAGCCTTTCTCCACATTGTGCGGCAGCCTCCGAGTCCCAGCATGTGCTAAGTGGCCTTTGGCATGGTGGTCTCACTGGAGACGGGCAGAGGTGAAAATGGCAAAAGAGGAAGCTGGGTTTTCTCCTATCATTATCAGATGCCTCTGCATGTACAGTTAATCAAGGAGCCAAGGATTTATTAGAATCTTGGTTTTAAAATAGGATGTAGATGTTGAGTTTAATAACTAAGCTGTCAGAGAGTGGATGTGGGGAAGGAAATGGAGCAGCCAGGATTGCAGGTAGAGCAGGTGTGGCTGAGTGAGGAGTGTGGCAGTTCCCAGGGAGAAAGTGCGTCTCTGATTTCTCAGCATCCACGAAGGACGAAGTGGAGCAGACCTAGTCATCCTTCAGTCCGAGTGCCAGAAAGCGATGATCTCCTGTGCCAAGATACCAAGTTCTTAGTGAAAGACAGGAACTGAGGATTGAACTGTTCACCCAAAGGAATATCTTGATTTTCATTAATCGCCAACTAAAAGGGGACTAAGGTTCATTAATGAGGCAGGTGCGGTCCCTAAATTTGTTTCTGGAATGTAAATTGGAGATAGCTAGCATGTGGTATCATCCTTTTAGGCGTCCTCTCTTTCCCTCCATTGGTCACATTGTGCTAACTGTGGGTAACGAATAGTAAAGTAAGCTCTGGTCCCTCCTTTCTCTGATGGACTGTAATGCACACATAAAACTCCGCATACCCTGTCTGGATTAATTGCATTTACCAAATCTCATTAGAAGAAAAGCAAACTGTTTGGAAACACAACATTTAGATAACTGCCTCCCGGCCACCGTTCTGGAGCTTCCTGCGCAGTGTCCTGCTTCACCCCGGGGTCGGAGCAGGAGGCAGGCAGTTGCCCGACACAGGCCCAAGTGCAGCAGTCACAGCGGAGCTGGGATGTGACGTCCTAGACAAAGGGGCAGTCTGGGCAGGGCTCCCCCGGGAGTGGGAGCATTTCCCAGGGTGAGCTGCTTTGAAAAAGAATCAGAGCCTCTTGGCCGCATTTGGCTCCTAAATGCATTTTTTTTCCAGGAGTATATTGAGTTGAGTAACTGAGTGTTTGGGCACTTTACCAATGCTACAGCTGCTGCTGAAGTGCTGGGCTGCTTTAAAAGCAGTTCCACAGAGCTGGACTCAACGGCTGGGCTGAAAAACTGCTTTTGATATTCTTTTCCCCCGCTGCACCAAACCTGATAACGCGCGCGAACTCCCAAGCCTTTCCACAGGCACTAATGGCTTCTGCAAGCAGCTCTCCACAGTGATGAGTTCCTGCCTCACCCATGTTCTCCAGGAGCAGGATGGTCTGTGCCTCACTGTTCTAAGAATTCCTGGATTGAGATACTGCTGCTTATGGGGATAGAGCCACTGACTCTATCGGTGCCCACGGCTGGGATGACTCAGATGAATGCTCTGGCCCAGAGTGGCGAGCCCTTGGACGCTGGTCATCTGCACTCACTTCTTGGGGACAGCTGTCCAATAAATGTCACCACCTTTGTTGCCTCTGCTGGCAGCTTTCGTAAAGAAGCCAAGAATGGAGGCTTTCTCTTGCCGGGGGTGAGGCAAATTGATTAATAACTGTGGGAGGGGGTGGGGGATGCTTGAGCCATCTGTTGTTAATAACATCCTTCTGTGGACAGTAGGACCCTAATTTCCAAGTGTCTTTCACTAACTTAAGCTGGGGGAAGAAACCTATAAAGGCTGCAGGGATAAATCTGAATGGCATATTGTACATGTGGAAATTTGTGGTGTTCACTTTTTATCAGAACTAAATCCGGATTCTGGGGCTGGAGGACAGATAAAGCAGAAGTTGTTAATGGTTACGAAGCAAAGGTAAAAGGAAACTCTTAAAATAAGATTTAACATAGCTATTTAGCTTCTATGCAAATGAGGAGTCTGTTCAGATTTTGTCATGCATCTGTGCCATGGAGGTGCTCTGGGGAATAAGTTCTGTCTAATGTGTCTCTTCCTTGGATTTATCTTATTTGACTTTCAGAAAATGGAATAGCATGTCCCAAGGACGTCTCTAGTTATGGCAAAGAGAAACTATGTTGTAGAGAAATGAGTCCAGGTACCAGTTGTCCTGGTGGGAGTGACAATTCCTTTAATTCTTTAAAAAAAAGAAAAGAAAAGAAAAAGAAAGGACTAGATTTAACCTGCTTGTTCATCTTATTTTAATCACCTGAGTGGGTTTAAAAAATATATACTGTAAGGTAGCTTTTATGACTCTCCCAATATTTTTAGTCAGCCTAATTGTAACCAGTAGGCTTCCAGCCCACTTACCTGATGTCAGTGAATTTAGAAGATAGTTGTCATAGTGGAGACGACAGTTGCTCAAGTCATCTGGCACTGTGTCAGCTGGAAAGCTGTTTCCTGGCCTCTCGTTAGCCCTGCAGTGCAGCGGGGATTGATGGCTCACGACGGTGCTGCCAGCAGCTGCAGGGTCCTCTGGTGACCTCTGAGTGAGCAAAGAAAGCTTACATCATGCTCAGTGAGATGCACTTAGAAATAGTCCTTCCAGTGCTGGGTGTGTTTCCTGAATCTTTAGACGTTGGGAATCCACGTTTTGGCATATAGTTAATTCTTTGTGAACTGTGATGTTTGATTTTCCAGACCCCAGTATTCTTCAATCAACCTTGAAAACAGAGCATTGACCCTGGCAGTTAAAATAATTTGAGGTCAATATACGGGATACCTTTTAAATAGTGGCTTGCTGGTTTTCTCTAAATCTCACCAGTGTAGAGAACCTTGTGTTCCTTCCTTTTTCCTTCTGTCCGATGGCTGTCTAAGTCGGTCTGAGTATAAGATTACCACAAATCAGTCCAAGTACACAATGCAGGTTTGGGCCCCTTAGTAGAAATCCAGCTGGGAGGCCTAAATTGCAGGACCTTCTTTGAGAGTGTTTAGCAACAAGAAGGGCAAGTTGGAAAGTGCAGCCTGTCACCCTTAACTACTCAGGGGTAATTAAAAATGTCAGAGATGCAAAGTAACTGCTGATGCATTTCTAAGTTGGTAGCTGTGTATTTTCTCTGAAGGGTTCTGATGAATGTTAACCATTTCTCATTTTTATTTTGCTGGGTTTTGTTTTGTTTTGGCTTCAGCATTCTTGCTCTTGCTATGCTTATTTGTTGAGTTTTGATTCCCTGTGTCACTGTTTCCTTTCACACACATCTCTCAAGGTTTATACAGTGAACAATGTGAGTGTGATAACCAAAATACGGACGGAACATCTGACTGAGGAAGAAAAAAAGAGATATAAAGGTAATCTCTTCCCTTCTCTCTTTCTTTTAAAAATAAATTTATTTATTTTACTTATTTATTTGGCTGCGTTGGGTCTTTGTCGCTGTGTGCGGGCTTTCTCTAGTTGCAGTGAGCAGGGGCTACTCTTCATTGCTGCGCGCGGGCTTCTCATTGCGGTGGCTTCTCTTGTTGCAGAGCACGGGCTCTAGGCGCACGGGCTTCAGTAGTTGTGGCACATGGGCTCAGTAGCTGTGGCTCGCGGGCTCTAGAGTGCAGGTTCAGTAGTTGTGGCGCACGGGCTTAGTTGCTCCGCGGCATGTGGGATCTTCCCGGACCAGGGCTCAAACCCGTGTCCCCTGCATTGGCAGGTGGATTCTTAACCACTGCGCCACCAAGGAAGTCCCCCTTCAACCCCCTCTTTTTTTTTTTTTTAGCCTAGAGGAAGTCTTTGTTGCCTCTGTTAAATTTGGGGGTTAATGTGATTAGGTCATGCGAATCCAAATTTCCTTTTTATAAAATTTTCCTTAGTCTGACTCATTCTTGGAGGTCCTCGCCTGTGGTTGGCTCCAGCTGTAATTAAAGCCATTCACAGGGCTTGTTTATGTGTTATGCAGGACAATTGTTGGATTCGGTTGAAAAAGTAGATAAGGATATTGGAGAATATTTATCACTGGAATGAGTGATTTAGTCCAAACTATCACGATGAAAGATTTGGACAGAACTTGGGCCCTGAGCCAAAACATAGCCAATACATGGCTGCCATATCCCAGCTGGCGCGAGGCCGGTTCAGGGCCGTGTGAAGTACCTACCTGCTGTGCCTTGGTCTCCTCAGCAGTGAAATGAGTGCTACCAGACCTGCCTTAGAGTCATCGGGAGGATCAGATGAGCTATTACACGTAAACCTTGAGACTGGGGCTTGCAGCGTGCGGTGAGCGTGTGGCCATTGTTAACTCACACCTCCTCTACCGTTCCCATTAGTCCAGTTTGACAGGTAAGGAAGCTGAGGCCTCCGACCAGCCAAGGTGCAGTTAGAATCCAGATCTGGCTCGTTCCTAAATCCAAACTTTCTCTACTCTTCTGATTGAATTCTTATAACTATTGTTCATCTAGCTTAGAGATCCTAATAAAAAGTGTCCTAGAAAAAGTAAGTTAGGGGCTTCCCTGGTGGCGCAGTGATTAAGAATCTGCCTGCCAATGCAGGGGACACGGGTTTGATCCCTGGTCTGGGAAGATCCCACATGCCGCGGAGGAACTAAGCCTGTGCGCCACAACTACTGAGCCTGTGCTCTAAAGCCTGCGAGCCACAACTACTGAGCCAGGATGCCACAACTACTGAAGCCTGTGTGCCTAGAGCCCGAGCTCCACCACAAGAGAAGCCACCCCAATGAGAAGCCCGTGCACTGCAATGACGAGGAGCCCCTGCTCACCACAACTAGAGAAAGCCTGCACGCAACAACAAAGACTCAATGCAGCCATAAATAAATAAATAAGTATTTTTTTTAAAAAACGAAAACAAAAAAGGATAAATTAGCTGATAGCTATTGGGGATGATTTTATTGGCCTGTCCATAGATGGATTTCCTAATGCATGATGGAGAAACATGAAGGTAGGATGAGAATCTTCTTCTATAATCATAATTAAGGTATAATATTCGACATTCAACTTTTCCCTCCTCTGTAGCGGACAGGAACCCGCTGGAGTCTCTGCTGGGGACTGTGGAACACCAATTTGGTGCTCAAGGGGTAAGTCGAAGTGTGAGCTTCCAGCTTCCAGCACGGTTTAACAGGAGATGACTTTTCTCTGCTTGTGGTGGCATTTACTGAATCCTGAGCAGACCACTTGATTTGGACAGGCTAAAAAGTACTCCCCATCTGGAATCTGAGATATTCTTTTGGAAGAGAATAAGATGAGTGAGTCTTTGAAAATAAAGATTTTAGAGGCAGGTAGTGATTATAGAAATCAGGTGCTTTCTCTCCTGTTTTAAACTAGGCCCTCTCTGTAAAATGGAACTGAAAAAAGGATTCAGGACTTTATATTTTAATAGAGCACCTGAACAAACACTTTCTTTCTCAGTCCTCACAATAACCATATGAAATTGCTGCCGTGGAGGTCACTGCGGGTCAGAAAAATGAAATTACCTTTCCAGCGTCCCAGGCTAAAGAAGGACAGAGCTGGAACCTGAACTCCAAATCTTCCAGATCCCATGTGCTTTCAGATATGTCTGTCTGTCTCTCTTTTTCCTTTCTATAATCAGGAGATAAAAGGAGAGTGGAGAAATGATTTGAAATGGAGAAATCCATTAGACTTGGTCATGTAGTTTGGTAATCTGTTTGTCAATTTTCTTGTTCTGTGCAGTTAACTTAATAAAAAAAAGTTAATGACTAGAACTTCCTGCTCTGTAGCTGGTTAACATGTCCACCTCAGAGGCTAGGTGCCCTAGGCCTCCACTTGTCAGCATCATTTGGCATTTCTGACTCCCCTGAGTTCTGGCTCGGCAGGACCTCACCACAGAGTGTGCCACCGCCAACAACCCCACAGCCATCACGCCTGATGAGTACTTCAACGAAGAGTTTGATCTGAAGGACAGAGACATCGGAAGGCCGAAAGAGCTGACGATTAGAACACAAAAGTAAGAGAGACTCAGCAGCCGTTGTCAACGGATTCTTGATTGTTTCAGAAGTCGTGGTGTTTTCTAGTGTCATGTTCGGTCCTTCCTCTGTTCCCTTCCTTTAAAAATAATTTCAAATTACTGGAACTTCCCTGGCGGTCCTGTGGTTAAGACCCTTCCACTGCAGGGGGCACAGGTTTGATCCCTGGTCTGGGAACTAAGGTCCTACATCCTGCAAAAAAAAAAAAAAAACCCAAAATAACAAAAATTACTTTATCTGATGAAAGGTAACAGTAGATTGCCCATCTTATTATTCGACCTTCTCCAAATAGAATATAGATTGGATATAAGAATTCCTTATTTATTTTTTTTAACTGTCAACAAGCTTCAGCTGATCAAATGAAATGGTTTCCACCAGCTACCAATTCTTCCTGCTTGCTATCGATTAAGGCTGTAGCGCAGGTCATTTCCCCTGCTTGCCCGATTACAGGGTGATGCGAGTTCTTTGTGGCTCTAATCCCTTCCCAGCTCAGACGTAGGGGAGGTAAGATGACTGGGAAGGCTGGGGCGTGGGGCATAAGGAAGCTGACGTTGTCTAGCCTACTGCGTAGAAGTAACGCAGTCTCCCTATCTGAGGGAGATGGCCTCAGTCTTTTCTCATCCAATCCGGCAGGTTTAAAGCAATGCTGTGGATGTGTGAGGAGTTTCCTCTGTCTCTCGTGGAGCAGGTCATCCCCATCATTGACCTGATGGCCCGAACTAGCGCGCATTTTGCCCGACTGAGAGACTTCATCAAACTGGAATTCCCACCTGGATTTCCTGTCAAAATAGGTACCGTTCAATAAACCACAGGAGTGCCCATAGGTTCTGCCCGTTTTTGCGGGAGACAGAGTGTGCTTCAGGGAATTGGAGCATCTGAGGCAAAAGAAGCAGACAGTAGAGTTAACGGAGGAGGGCAGAGTTATCCTCTAGTTTAATTTGGTTTAAAGAAGTGTCATGATTCTTAGTTCATTTTGCATATTAACATTAGGAGATCCCTCCCCAGCCATCAGTTCTATTTACAGATGGTGCTGACATGAAAAAGGCATAAAAACGTGACACATTCATTGTTTTAATATGAAACCTTACTTAAGTGAAACTTCAAATTAAACTTATTATTTGAGGAAGACAATTGACACTAAGATCCTTTGATACATTAATATGTTTCTGGGCTTGAATTAGTCTGCGTGATACCACATATAATACATACTACTTGTGAGGAATTTACATTTTGGATAGTTGTATCCTGGCTCCTGTATCCTGTATCCACTTGAATCCTGGCTCGATCACTTACTGTGATCTAGGAGAAGTCGCTTAACCTCTCTGAATCTCAGTTTTCCCATCTGTATATTGGGAAGGGTTGTTATGATGATTAAATGAAATCATACTTATAAAAAGTACTTGGCATGGTACCAGCATAGTAAGCGCTCAGTAAATGCTGGCTGTTATTCTTCTCAGTAAAGTTTATTTATAAAAGCTTTTATTTTATTAGAAATTCCCTTGTTTCATGTCTTAAATGCACGGATTACATTTGGAAATGTTAATGGCTGTAGCACTGCTGAAGAAACTGTATCTCAAAATGTGGAAGGGACCCCATCTGATTCAGGTAAAAAAAAAAAGTTGGATTATGTGATTAAAAAAAAACTCATACATTTAGTCATTATAGTAATTATTCAGTTTGAAATTAGAGTATCTTATGAGTAGATCTCTGTCTTGAATGAAAGAAAATTTTAGATTTAGTTTCAATTAAGTGAAAAATAGTTTGCAGAATATGTATGACCCCACTCGAATTAAAAAGACAGCCTGTTCTTAAAAAACAACTTTATTGAGGTGTAACGTGTATGTAATAAAATACTCCCATTTTAAATGTAACGGTTCAATGCCTTTTGGCAAATGTATACGCCCACGTAACCCCTACCACAGGCAAGATACAGAACATTTCCATCACCCCCCAAAATTTCCTCAGGCTCCTTTGCCATCAATCCAATTCAGATTTTGGATGCTATTGTAAATGGACTTATTTCTTAATTTTATTTTCCAGTTACTCATTGCTAGTATATCAAAATGTAATTGAATTTTTTTTTTTAATTTTTATTGTGGTAAAATAGTGTTCTGTGTCTTAGGCCAGTTGAGGGATATACAGGCCTTTGTTTTATTATTATCATTTTTATTTTAAGTTACAGATATCTTACATCTTCTTTCACATATTTACTATATTTCATAATGAAAAAGGAAAAAAAACCACATTGGTGTGATTGTGTGATATATACACATCACATTCCTCAAAGGACCCACAAGTAAACACTGGTTACCTCTGGAATTTGGAAATAGGAGACAGGGTGTAGGGAGAGAGATCTTCACTTTTCATTTTACAGTCTTCTGTATATTTTTTGTGTGACTATGCATTTTATTACTAAAAAAAAATGAAGGCAAAAAGAAAAAAACAGTATTCCAGTACTTTTCTCTGTCAAGATTATTCTTCCTTGAAATCTCTCTTACATAGTAGCCAACCTTGATTTTAATCATTTTAATTTTTTCATTTTTTTAATTAAAAAAAAGTTTTATAAAAAGTTGAAGTGGAAATTTATTTTACTAACTCAGGCACTGTACTGTCACCTTTTGTGTTTCAGCTTCCACTCTCACAAACTTTGAGGTTGATCAATCTGTGTTTGAAATTCCTGAATCTTACCACGTTCAAGACAACGGCAGAAATGTGTATTTGCAGGATGAAGATTACGAGATAATGCAGTTTGCCATCCAGCAGAGCTTACTGGAGTCCAGAAGAAGCCAGGTGCATTTATCAGAATAAATGGTGGGGCTTGGAAGCTTGGCCTCAGTTTGGCCTCAGTCTTTGGCTAACCTGACAGACTTACTCTAAATGACAAGTTTGGCATATTCATGGTATTTACATGGGTTATTTTATATTTTATGTACCTGGTCTTTTATAAAAGCTTATGAGACCATCTGCATAGCTCCAGTCAGCATCATTCACAGGATAGAGCCTGACAGACTTGTCTTTTCCTTACACTCACTGATGTAGCTAATAATCTTCTATCTTTCGGAGCGTGCTATATAACTTCTCAGTGGTGAAACAGTAAATTCTTGCTAGTTTACGCCATCATATTTTCCCTAGAATGTTATCTGTGTGTCAGTAGTCTCATACAAAGGTATGTGGATTTTAATCCCAACTTCCTCCCCAATGAAGACCAGTCATTGCGTTGTGGTTGCTCAATAAGAGTGTGATGAAAAGGATGGTTGATTCATTGTTAAAATTGTTTTTCACTCAGATGTTTCATTCTGTGGTAAGGGGCATAATCCCAGACTCTTGAGCACTAAGGAGAGAACAGACCAGCCTGAGAACAGTTGCCTCTTGTCTTCCTATGTGGTTCTTCCTCAAGGCCTCACCTTCCTGGGACCGTCCAGGGCTTGAGGATAGTAACTCCTCCGTCCCCTCCCTCTGTGGCTTCCTGCTCTACTAGAGTGGGATCTGCTTCTCCCTCCACTGCCCTTTGGTGTGGTCCTGGGCTCCTGTTGTCCATTTGTTTGTTCATTGGTTTCTTCTGTCCTTCCATCGTTCATTCGGCAGATGTTTGCACAGTGCCTGCTTTGTGCCAGACTCTGTGCCAGGTGCTGGGAGTTCTTTGATGAAGCAGCCCCAGCGCCTGCCGTCATGGGGCCGCTAAGCTTTGAGAATGGTACCCACACTCCAGTGTCCCCCCAGCTGCGGTTTTTGGCATCCTGGTTTTTTCTGCAGTCTCAGCTTGGGTAACATGAGCCCCGCCTCCCATGGACCCGTTCTTAGAGCCGTTCTGTTTTCTGAGGCTGCTGGGCCAAGGGCCAGACCCCAGGGCTGGCATGTTCCCCTTGAGAGAGGCTTCCCTGTCCTAGCCATCACTGTCAATCCAGTATGCGTTTCCTTTTCCTGTTATAAGTGAGCTTATTTTTTTCCCCCAATAGCTACTTAAACTTTGTCAGCCATAAGTTTTGAGAAGAGGAGTAGCCAAAGACGACAAATAATGAGTTATGTATTCCAGTCTTGCTCTAGAAGAATTAGCTGCTTTGTTCATTGAAACTTGGCCTGAGGTTGAGTTGTTTTTAATAGATTGACAGCTACCACCTTCTCATACTTGATATCAAATCAAGCAAGGTAGTGGACCATATACTATCTGACATTTGGGTGTCATTTTAGAGATAACCCCAGTCTCTATTAATTTTTCACACAGCTTTGTGGATAATGGACTTGTAAATATTCTTAATCTTGTTCTTGCTGCTTTCCTTTTGTTATCAGTACAACAGTTTATTCCTTCTAAGGGGTATTCGTGTCTGTCACATGTCTTTCCTAGGAGCTTTCAGGACCAGCTTCTAGTGGAGGGACTGGCCAGGCACATACCTGTGACGCCCAGGATGAGAGGTGACTGATGTGACTCTTGATGATTGACCCGAGGTTGGCACAGGCGCTTAGGACACTCGGCAGTGGGCCTGGCAAGAGAGACTTGATACCATGTCAGCTCTCTTGCTTCCTCTTGGGGCAATTCCTCATAAAAGGAGCTCTGAACTCTCGGGGGCTGAGCTTCCAGGAACTGGTGATAGAATTGCTGACCAGTTCACTAACCATTGCCGTGGGCAGAAAGGCACCCAGTAAATGTTTTCTGATCGGTCTGATCTTCTGCGAAGAACGTATGATCACAGAGGGTCTAGGTGCCGTCAGTGGGAAGTTTATACAGTGTTAAGGATGGTGCCACTTTGGGGAAGGGCTACAGAGATGATTAGATTATTATTATTATTTTTTTTTTTGGCTGTACCATGTGGCTTGTGGGATCTTACTTCCCAGACCAAGGATCGAACTTGTGCCCTCAGCAATGAAAGCTTGGAGTCCTAACCACTGGACCGCCAGGGAATTCCCAGATTATCCGTTTTAAAAGGGGTTAAGCTGGAAAGATTCATTTTACAAAGCATTTTCCTGTAGTCTGGGCACATATGAAAACCTGTTGAAGTTGGGTTTTGCTTTAAAATTGATCCAGGTTCAATTCCTAGCCCCATCACTTAGTGGCTGGGTGATCTCGGGCAGGTATGTACCTGCATCCAGCACCTGCACCCCCAGAGTTACATGGGATCGATGGCATCATGTACAAGAGGGGACAGGAAGCGCCGGGCTCGGCGCACACTGGGTCCACAGTTAAGAAATATGGCTGCTGCTGCTCTGCTGCTGCCACGATGACGATGTTAAAACAGTTTCTCTGCCCCATGTCGTTCTCACGCAGGGCTGTCCAGGAGAGCCTCCCCTCCGACTCTGAAGGCCTGTGCCCCGGCGCCTCCCGTGAGACCAGCCGTTTTGACAGCGACCTGCAGCTGGCCATGGAGCTCTCCGCCAAAGAGCTGGAGGAGCACGAGCTGCGGCTGCGGGAGGAGGAGGCGGAGCTGCAGCAGGTCTTACAGCTGTCGCTCACCGAGAAGTAGTCCTTCCTGCCTCCCACCCAGAGGCTCTGTCTGCACGCGGGCCCAGGGACTGCGCCTCACACGATGCAGCATCGGACCCTGCTTTCCACAGAGGTGCGGGGCCAGGGCCCCCCGGGGCCACCCGTGACGCTCCCCGGTGAACGGGCTGGCGGCCAGCGGCCCCATCTCCAGGCTTGAGGGGAGGAGAGCGTCCTCACTTTCCATAGCTGTACTGGCTTGCAGGTCACGTTTTTACTACCAGCTTTAGATAAAAACCCAATCCCCAATCCCACCCCGCAGGTTTGTACATTAATTTTTATCAAGGAGTGATAACAAAACAAGTTCTTGCGGAGTCAGGGTGCTTTTATATACGAGAGCAGCAGCCTTTGCAGAGTGTGGTGTATGAGAACTTGGGAGACACTTCTGTACAGTTCACCAAAGAAATGGATCATTTGTGCCCTTCTGCTTTTCTATTTTTACCTTTCTACAGGGTTTCTAGGGCACTGTCACTGTTCTACTCCGTCCCCACCTTATTCCACTCTTTCCACACCCAGCTAGAGAGGAGATAAGTCAGGATCTATTTTACTTTAGGGTTAACTATTTGCATCAAATTAAGATATACAGATGCCAACAGATGTTGCCTTAGCCTTAAAAATTACTAGTGGTTTCAAACCACCTCACTCCACTTTGAGGGATCTGATTTGAATTTGTAAAGGCAGTTCCTTGGAGAGCAGGATCCTCCAGGCTAAATCCAAGGCAGCTAATCCTGGCCCTGGAGGAGCCGCTAGTAGAGCCCGAGGCTTGTTACTGAAGTGGGCAGGCTGACCAAAGGATCACCAAACCAGGGGTGTGTTCCAGGCTGCCTCTGGTGAAGGGTTTCCATGCAGAGGCCTAGGAAGACCTCACTACGTGCCCTGGGCGCACCTGAGAGGAAGGGGTGGGCTTGAAACTAGAAAGGGAGCTACAAACGGAACTCAGTGGCTCTGTGTTCAAAAGGGAAAATGATGATTCTACGTTACTTTTTAGAGTTCAAATCAACATCTTTCTGGATGAATATATTTTTTAACAGAATCTTTTTATTATTTTTAAAAGATATAAAAACGACTACTCCCATCAGTAGCAATACAAGGTTATACATTTTAACCAGATTTTCTCAGGCCTTTTTTGGATACCCTTAGTAGTTAACTATTTTGTCTAACCCTTCTGTAAATAACCACCGCACAACATAGAGAACCTGGGGAATACGGCCGAGGGCACCCTCACTCCAGCCCGGCCCATGGATTCATTCCTACAGGCTGCACTGAAATCACCGAGTAACAATATCCTCCTCCTCTGTTTTGCGTCCATTTCCTGTCTGTTGCGCTGCTTTGGGGACGGGAAGGGAAACAGGAACTACCGTTCCATTTAACGGCTGTATATAGTTAGCGTTGCCAATGAAACGTTCCCAAAGAATTGTGCTTTTGATTCCATATGACCATCTGCCTTTCTTTTCATGGTCTGACCAAAATTCCTTCTCTGCACATGAGGCCAGTATATACAGCATCATGTTTGTTTCAGATACACGGTTAGCATTTTGTTTACTTGGCGTTTACCTTGAGCCAAGATACGTCTTGGGAATGGCTGCAGTTAGGCCCCATCGTTTACTCACTAAGGTGAACAGAGGTAATCTCTGTTTGCATTCCATTGTTCTGCTTCCCCATGTCTTTGACTTTCTCCCCAGGAGGTCAGTTAACAAGGGACTGAACTTTGTGTCACTGTCACAGCAGTTTTCGATATGTGTTCACTCTTAAAATACAAATAAAGACTGCTTCCTTAGAGGGTGCTCGTACAATATTCTAGACAGCCTTTGAGTCTTTTTTTCTCTTCACATTTTTCTAGTCCCTTCCTGTTATGTATGTTACTGGAACATTAGAATTCCTCCCAGTCCTCGCTCGTGCGTGACAAAGGTGGCACAGTCCTCTCAGCGTCCTGCCCAAGTCACACGGTCCACACGGCCCGAACGCTAGTCCTTTCAAATGGAAACTCCAAAGCCAGCATTGGGCCGCTCTGAGTACCTCTGCAGCCCTGGAGAGGGACTGTCTCTTGTGGAGTGCTGGAAGCCAAGCCAACATTAGATCTCTCTAATCTCAGTAAATCTGCTGTCTCCTTTCTTGGAAGTTCAGGTGATGATTCAGCCTCCTGGACTTGCCGTACACCTGAATATGTTGGTAATAAAACAAAAAAGGCAGTGACCAGTAAAAAATGTTTGGGTTCCGGAAATGAGGCCTTGGTATTTCCAGAAGTTGTGAAGGATCTGCTTTGCTTTTTAGGGTGGGGTGGGGTGGGCGGGAAGTAAGCAATATTTTGAGCATTGTGAAAACTGTTACTCTTCTTAGGTCAAGACAAGCCATACTTATGGCTTATTTCATTAAACTAATAGTTTCTAACTTTATCTTCAGGGTTTATTAAAGCTTGGGTGGACCATTACCAGCAGTAAACTTTCATGGAGCAACTTCCACACATAAGACAGTGCTGGGAATTAAGTACAGTCCTCCCTCACTGTCTGCAGGGGCGTGTTTCTGGGATGCCCCATGGATACCAAAACCCTGTGGAAGCTCAAGTCCCTTATAAAGTGGCATGGTATTTGCATATAACTTACTGTATCCTCCTGAACATTTCAAATCATCTCTAGATCACATACCTGATACAATGTAAATTATATAAATAGATATAAATACAATGTAAATGCTAATGTAAATAGTTGCTGGTGTGAGGCAAATGCAAGTTTTGCTTTTCAGAACCTTCTGGAATGTTTTTTTCCCCAAATATTTTTAATCTGTGGTTGGGTGAATCCACGGATGTGGTGGGCTGACTGGGTAACAAAGTTCCTAAGATACACAAACAAGCTCATCACACCATGCTGGATGAGAGGTGTCAGGGCAAAGTCTGCTCTAAATAATGACAGGAAAGAGACCATAACCACCAGCTTGGTCCCAGTTTCCTCCTGAACGCAGATGACATCAAAAATGATGAGTTGGACTACAGCAACTTCAAATGGCTGCAGTGCCGTGAATGATGGGAGTTCAAAGTCCAAGCTAGGCCCATGTCTAGAAATGAGTGTGGCTATAAGATTGAGATCCTGTGGGAAAAACTGTAATCCACTAATAAGACTCCAAGCCCCTACTCTCAAGCAGCACCTGCAGACTTCTTAATCTCAACTTTAAAGAAAGTTAAGATAGTGTTTGCTAAAATAACTTGTTTTTATGATCGGTGTAAATTAGTCGAATGTGTTAGGGGACTTGTTACAGTTCAGTTTAGGAAAACTAGGGTTCAGCCACTGCCCCTCTGCACTCCTGAAGATGAAGATCAGGAGAATAATTCCACTTGAAAATAGCAATTGGTCAACCTCTGGTGCATAAAAGTTTTCAGTTTATTGCTCTCTCGCTCCTGGAATTGATGTTGTCATCTTTACTCATTTCTCTGAAATAAGCTTTTTTCTACAAAGGTTATTCTTTGTCCTACTTTTGACTGAAATCTCATACTTAACAGACAGTAACACTGGGATGATGATGCAGGCTGGGTTTTGGATCTGTATGGGGAATAACTATTGTTTCAGAAAACTGAACATGATCCAGTTACCTGGCTGGTGATTACTGGGCAAACGGCAGGTCACAAGGTTTATGGGCCTGACAAGTTTTTACCGTTTCCTTTTAAAATTCTAAAAATGGCAGTAAGTTTTTAGGCAGATATCAAAACATGGCATCCCAGATGAGGCGGGGATGTGGGCTCCTGGGACTTAACTCTGTCCGTGCCAGAGTCTCAGAATCCCAGTCACTCCTCCCTCCGGTTAAAAACCACGGGCTTCCAAGGCACAGGCCAACTGTGGTGACCCCACCTCCATCTGTGTTACTTTTCACATCATTTGATCCTCACTATAATAAAGAAAGATAGAGTGTGTATATCACTGTTTCACAGATGAGAAAACTGAAGCTCTAGAGAAGTTAAGCCTGTTTATAACTGGAGCTGGGACAAGAATCCAGGTCTTCTGGCCCCTGGCCCAGCCTGAGAGATTACTTACAGTCAGTTTTCTGAAATAATCAATAGCTTGCCTTGGGGCAGTAGTGTTATTTCACATATTAATTTAAAATTCCACTTCACAGTGCCTCAAGAGATTAAATCAGATTCAAGTGTGTGCACACGCGCACACACACCCCTACCTGCATGTTAAATGCTTGGAAAATAATTACTAGGAATAAAACAGCACATAAGATTTTACTTTAGTTTTAATGGACATTTTGCTCAAAAGCACGTTTCAGCGACTCAGTGTTAGGGTTACAAACAAAATCCTTAAGTCAGTTACTGTATCCCACATCAGTTATTTCACATTAAGTGCCGGTTGTTAAAAACAAAATCAGTGCTGTGCTTGAATGGAGCACAAACAAGACAAGCATTTTAATTTAACAACAAAGTTAAACCCAGCACCCTTAAAATAAAATAAATACTGTATGTACGAAAGTATTTCCATGGGGGAAAATTCCAGTTCACCAACAGTGCAAGTGAATAGCAGCATTTTCAAAGTTGAAATTAAACTGTGTAAACACACACCCACCCGCCACAGTGAACACACACTTCTGTAGCCCCTCCCCACCCAGGGCGGAAAAGAGGTCCTGCTGAGTCTCTTTTAGATTCCGAATCAGAAAAGCTGCCCTGACTTCTAGGCCAAGGGCTGGGAAGACTTTAAGTGCAGGACAAGGAGATCAACGTGTTTGAATGGGACCAATTCTTTTTCAGATGGGCCAAGTGCTAACACTTCCAGCCCCCCCCAGTGCCTCCCAGCCCAAGGGTGCCCGTGGTCACAGGCCTAGCTGGTGTGACCCCAACTTCAGTGGGGGCGTCTGAGTGCAGAGCTCCGTGCAGAGTGAGGAGTGGCGGCCTGTGTTCCCCACAGCTGACACTGCTTTGCAAACGGGGCATCTAGGCCAACTCGGGATAATTAAAAACATTTGGGATTCTTAACCCATTGTGACCAAATGGTTCTTAAGCAGGGAATGTCTACATGTTAAGTCTTACTCTTCTTAATATTTTCAAGCATTAATGATTATTCCTTTCCAGTGTGGATTTTACATCACTCACAAAGTCATGTTTTCTTTCTCGTGAACACTCCAACTTTACACTGAACCTTGGAGCTTCAGGTCTTACTTTCAACAGGTACAGCCAGATATAAAAAGAAACACTGAGAAGCAGGCTCAAGTGGCCAAATACTTGCATTACAGTGTTAGGATAAGGTAATGGCTAGATGTTTTTTCTAAATCATTCAGCATTTACCAACTGTCCAGACCGATGATCGTTTCCAAGCAGTTAAGTTCTGATTCCACCTTCTCCACTGACCCATGTGCAACACGACTTATTCTGCTCCCAAAGGCTCGTGGGAGGGCTGGCTTGGCCATCACCGGCGCCGAATGGGCTTGTAGACGCAAAATGCCATAAGGATCACGGTCACCAACAGGATGCTGAAAATAGTTCCCATCAACACTGCAAAAGGAAAACAGGTTACCTCCTAACGGCAGCTTCAGGTTCTGTAAGTTGTCCACTGACAACGATTTGCCAAATGCCACTTGGTGCCAGGCACTGTGCCAGGTGTGGGGGAAGCAGCCATGACAGACCCTCTCTGGGGGTGTCGCCATGCACGTGAGGAGAGAACGTAAATGACAGCATTTCACAAAGCTTTTAAGTGCCGTGAGGAAGACAGTAATGTGAGAGTGCTGGGAGTGGTGATGGAGGAAGCAAGTGAGGAGGGGACAGACAAACTGGGGCCTTAATGGGAGGAAGGAGCCGGCCATGTGGAGATCTGCATGCCCAAGGATCAGCTAACGAAAGCACCTGAGGCCAGAACAAGCCAGAAAGTCAATGAACAGGAAGGAGGCGAGTGTGGCTGTGAGGAAGGAGTGAAGGAAGAAAGGCGGGGAATGAAGCCAGAGAGGAAGGCTGGAGCCAGTTCATGCAGAGCCTTGTAGACCATGAAGGAAACATGGATTTTATTCTAAGTTTAAAGACAGGGTTGCAGGCAAAGAATGACATGATCTGATTTAGTCGGGAAATAAGATCCCTCTGGGACTTCCCTGGTGGTCCAGTGGTTAAGAATCCGCCTTCCAATGCAGGGGACGCGAGTTCGATCCCCGGTCAGGGAACTAAGATCTCATGTGCCGCAAGGCAACTAAGCCAGTGCACTCTAGGGCCTGCATGCCACAACTACTGAGCCTATGTGCTGCAACTACTGAAGTCCACATGCCTTGAGCCTGTGCTCCTCAACAAGAGAAGCCACCACGATGAGAAGCCCACGCACCGAAATGAAGAGTAGCCCCTGCCCGCCACAACTAGAGAAAACCTGCACGCAGCAACGAAGACCCGATGGAGCAAAAAATAAATTTTAAAAAAAGGTCTCTGTTAAACAAAATCTATGACTTACATGAGTTAGATGTCATACCTCAAAATAGCCCTTGTTACCTAAATACCTGCCCTAATTTTTTTTTTAAACAAACTTATTTATTTTAATAAATAAGTTGCTTAGTTGCTCCACGGCATGTGGGATCTTCCCAGACCAGGAATCGAACCCGTGTCCCCTGCATTGGCATGTGGATTCTCACCCACTGTGCCACTAGGGAAGTCCCTGCCCTATTTTTTTTTTTTTTTTTTTCAGTACGAGGGCCTCTCACTGTTGTGGCCTCTCCCGTTGCGGAGCACAGGCCCCGGACGCACAGGCTCAGCGGCCATGGCCCATGGGCCCAGCCACTCCACGGCATGTGGGATCTTCCCGGACCAGGGCACGAACCCGTGTCCCCTGCATCGGCAGGCGGACTCTCAACCACTGCGCCACGAGGGAAGCCCCTGCCCTAATTTTTAAAGTTCAGAATTCCATGAGTTTCTAAGGCTCTGACTACAATTGGACCTAAAGCTGTCTTATTCCATTTAAACCAATTTTTTTGCGTTTTGGAAAGGCTCTAAAAAAACAAAACAAAAACAAAAACCTCCAAAGCAGGAATGCAGGGGACTAGAATTGGAGAATGGAAGTCTTCTTAAAAAATACAAAAAATGAGCTTAAAACCAAGAGTTGTTAGGTACACGACATCCACTGGAATAGCTATACTTTTGGGCCTTGATCTCCCACTCTTCATCATTATCTTTTCTCCCTCCCTTTAGTTGCCTGAATGGCAGGCCCTGGCAGAACCGTTAAGACTACTTAGGTCCTTCCTTATGGTCACTTCCCCTTTTCAAGCCTCATTCTCTACCCTATAACATGGGGCAAATGAAACCCATCTCACAAGGCCTAGATATCAATGTCATTAAAATAATGAATTTCAAGTGAAATGTTTTTGTAGTGTTTTGGAACTATTCTAATACTGCATTTTTTTTAAAGATTGAGTTAACACTGTCACATGGAATCTATTGTTTTAAGTATAATAATTAAAGTGGCCAGCATATTCTAAAAGAATCCGAAAATCTTAGCCTTGGAAGGGTCCCAAAAGACATTTGATCCAGCTTTTCACTGCATGTGAACATTTTTTCTACAATATTCCTGGCAGTTCCAACTCTTATTTGGAATACTTCTGTGACATTTGTCAACCGACCAAAATATTGGAAAATTAGAAAAGCATATCCACACCATTACTGTTTTATCTGTCAACTGTATCTTATTCAAATAAATCTCATTTTAGAGCTCAAAAATTTTTTCATATTTTTTATGAAAAGCGCTCAACACAGTGCCGGACAGATAATAAGCACATGATAAATGAAAGCCATTATTACCACCAAGACAGGCAGTGCAGCACAGTGGTCAAGAACGCAGGGTTTGGGGTTAGACTGTCTGGGTTCCTGTCTACACTTATAGGCTACGTGACGTTACAGAAGTTACAGTCTCTCTGTGTCTGTTTCCTCTTCTTTAAAAATGGAGATAAAAATACCCACTGCACAGAATGGTCTCGGGCAGTGTTTCTCAAACGAAGCTGTGGTAAAGGACTAGTTTTTGTAACTTTTAGTCTGTCCCAGGCCACTACCTAGCCCTACTGTGTATGACTAATTAGCAGCTCCCTCTACCTAGAAAGCATTCCGGGTTAGGGACCTAGAAGTGGTTTCGAGTTGCTTGGATGTTGCAACAATGTCAAACCGTTAAATTTCTAAACAATCTCAAATGCTGTAAGACATCTCTTTGCAGATAACGAATAGTTTGCAGACTTCACTGCTCTGCCACCACACTTTGAATAGTACTGTTCTCAACCAGCGGGATTTTGCCCCAGTGGCAAAATCCATTTGGCAAATGTCGAGAGACATTTTGATTATCTGGACCGGGAGTGGGGTGTGCTACTGGCATCTAGTGGGTAAAGGCTGGGGACGCTGCTAAACATCTTACAGTGCTCAGAACAGTGTGTGCTCACAACAGTATGTTCCCCACCCCCTAACAAAGAATCATCTGGTCCAATATGTCAGTAGTACCTAGGTTGAGAAATCCTGTTCTGAAGGATTAAGCAGGATAATGTATGGGAACCACTTAGCAGAGTGCTACGGACACAGTTAAGTGGTCAATACATGACAGACAATGAGTTCATGGAGAGTCAAGGTAATCCAGAAACAATACTATGTAGCAGCTTTGCAGATATACAGACATACCAATGACGTTCAGCGCAAAGAAAGGATTTGGGCAGAACAAGATTCAGAGTTATTGTGAAGTTTGCCAAGCTTTAAGCTCCAGGGCCCCTTCCAAAGCCATGTACGCCCATATGTACGTATGTATGTGTGTATATATATGTGCATGCTGATGACATCCTCCCAAAAGGTATGTTTCAAGCCCCACAAAACTTAGGTTCTCCTACTGGCCTCCACCACTTCCTAGCTGTGTAACCTTGGACAAAGAACTTCACCTCTCTGAGTTTCACTTCCCTTATCTGTAAACAGGGCTGAAAACCGTACCTTTCTGATTAACTTACTGTGAGGCTGAAATAAACTCACGTACACAAAGTGCTTAGTACAACACGGTATATAGGAAATGCTCAACAAATGCCAGTTATCATTATGACTATGACTATTAGTTCCATTAGAAAAGAAGAAGGGATGGGGTACATATCATGCACCGTATTTCCTAGCTTGGGCCCACACAGCCACAGAGGAGGGGACCCAGATTGTGACCCGGGTCATTCATGCAACCAGCATGTATCAAGCCCACCGAGGACCAGGCCTTCCGCTGAACCGCAGCTCAGGCCTCTGTCCCGGGCCTTCGGAGAGAGAGGGTCGCATCTGCACAGCCTGCCCCCACACGGCCCCCGCCGTCCACCCGCGCATGCGAAGCTCCGGCTGCCTGGAACTGCAAAAGCGCAGACCCGACCCCACCGCCCGCCCACCCACGGCCGCTCACCCAGGTTCTGCCCACGCAGCACTGCATACGGCCGGCTCCGCTCCGGCGGCTCCACGGGGCTCGGGGCCTCCGCCTGTCCCAGCAGGAGGCTGCACAGTCCGAGGCAAAGCCACTGCCAACCTGGATGCAACATCTTCCCTACCCAGCAGTGGAGAGCTACCCACTTCCGCCGGAACCCCCGCCCCGGTTACCTCTCGCGCACCGCCTTCCGTCGCACCGGGCGCGCGTCGTTGCCAGGGTAACTGTACGTCCCGGCCAGAGTTCGGCCCTCACCAAGCTTCCTCCCGGATCCACGTTCCTCCAGGACCAACGTTTCCGCCCGGGCCAATTTTCAGGGGGATCACCGTTCCGTCGCGGCAACGTCCACCTCGATCCCAGTTCCGCCCCGACCAAAATTTCCCTCTTTCTTAGAGTTCTAGGCGGGCCTCTTTCCAGAGAGGTTTCTTAGGTCCGTTTTGGACCTATCGAAGGTATTTTACAAATCCGTGTATTTTCTTACTAAATCTCCACCACAGGCCTGAGAAATAGACACTGTATTCCTATCTTACAAATGCCACCTTCTCAGGGAGTGTTTACCTGAACATCTTTTGCTGAAATTGCAGCCCTTCCACTCCCTCGATATATACACTCCCTACTCTTTTGCCTCTTTCATCCCCTCTTAACTTCTCCCCATTTACCCTATACATTTAACCTACATTTTGTTATTTTGTGATGTTGACTGGAGAAAAAAGAAATCACAAGGTGAGAGTTGTGAGTTAAGTTTTATTTGTGGCAAAATGAGGACCTGCTCTGAAGAGGTGGGGGGGCAGGTTGCTATATATATGATTTTAGTGAAGGGGGATAGGTGCAATCAAGCACACGTTTTGGCAGAAGGTTGCTGCCAGTCACGAGGAACAGATGTCTCTGTCAATGATTTTAGTGCTTTCCTAGATTTAAGATGCAAGAAATTGGGCTCATAAAGTCTTCTCCTGAAAAAGATCTAACTACCTGAAGGCCTGCTCTGCCAGTTTTTCCCAGAGCACAGAGTGCCACATTCCTGATCTCTTCCCTGAACTCCTTTCAGGGTGTGTTGAAGGTCAGTGACTGCAGTGGCTAGTGACGTCATCCTCGTAGAAGCAGATGGCGAGAGACAATTTTTAGTTGGCACTGGGTACCTGCTATCATCCTAGAATGTAAGGTCCATGAGGGCAGAGATTTGTTCTTGTGCACTGTTGTTTCATAGCCTGGAAGAGTAGCATATTATGTTCCATGAATGTTGGCTGAATAAATGAGGAAACAGCTTAGTTAAGTGTTTGGCCCAATGCTGCACAGAATAATACCTGGGTCAAGGTATTGTTGACCTAGGTATTGTTCTGCGTATTTTACCATTCGCTGAGACGATGAAACCAACACAGAAGAAAGGAGCTCTGAGATGATTGCAGAGATGGAAATGAAGTCTGATGACATTGAGCATCTAGCCCCAGACACCTGGGCTAGACTTTGCAGTCACTTGACCCAGTAAGTTTCTTTCTTCTTTCTTCCTTCTTCCCTTCCTTCCTTCCTTCCCTCCTTCCTTTCTTTTTTGCTTTAGTTTCTTTGTTGAGTCAGGTGGCTGTGATTTTCACCCCAAAGGATCCTGACCTGGTAGACCTGCAGAAACCTGAGTTGAACAAGAAGTATCCCAACTATTTTAGCAAAGAGAGTGACTGTCTCAATTGTTGACCTGTCCTTTCAGCTAAAGTAGGACCCAGCCATCTTTGCTCTCACTTCCTCCCTCTCATATCCTTAATTCATTTCAGTGCATGTTGACATGAAACAGGAATTCCACATATGACCTTCATGTCCTTTTAGACCATTTTTCTTACTTGGGCACTTGAGATTGCATTTTCAAAATGTTAAAACCCCAGGAGAAGTACAGTGTCAAATAAGGACAAGAGACTGGCTTCCAAGAAACTTACATATTTAAAATACAGCTGCAAAATGTATATTTTCACCTACATTTAGAGCAGGGAAGCAGCTGTCCTCTCCTGTACCATTTTTCCTTTTTATTGTTAATCAAGGTTGCCTTTTACACTTTCCTCAAACAGAATCATGTTTATGCTCCTGTGTCCTGAGACAAGGTGAAATTTAGCTTCATCAACATTCTAATTTTAAAGCCATCGACTTGGCAACTTTTGCCCTCCGTCATTTTGAGTACATCTACTTCAAGCACTTTGAAAGTTGCATCTATTTTTGTTTGTTTGATGACACTGAGTCACAATTCTATTCCAGAGAACTATGTCCCTGGCCAGGGGGATTTCTGTGTAAAGGAACATAAATGACCTTCCAAAGTTAGTGTTAAGACTCAGGAACTAACTCCTAAAACTAGTAAACCATTTGGAATCTGGGACTAAACATTTTTTTTTTAATAAATTTATTTTAATTTTTTTTTTTGGCTGCGTTGGGTCTTCGTTGCTGTGCGTGAGCTTTCTCTAGTTGCAGAGAGCAGGGGCTGCTCTTTGTTGTGCTGCCGGGCTTCTCGTTGTGGTGGCTTCTCTTGTTGCAGAGCATGGGCTCTAGGCACGCGGGCTTCAGTAGTTGAGGGCTTCAGGAGTTGCGGGCTTCAGTAGTTGCAGGGCACAGGCTTAGTTGCTATGCGGCATGTAGGATCTTCCCAGACCAGGCCTTGAACCCGTGTCCCCTGCATTGGCAGGTGGATTCTTAACCACTGTGCCACCAGGGAAGCCCATGTCACTAAACACTTTCAATCAACAGGAAACATTCTCCTCTCCCCCTAGCTCCAGGCAACCATTAATCTATGTTCTGTGTCTATGGATTTGCCTAATCTGGACATTTCATATAGATGGAATCATATGATATGTTATATTTTTTTTTTGACTGGCTTCTCTCCTTCAGACACATGAAGGAGACATGCTATGTCCACCCGGAGGCCTGTACAGAATCATTCATCCTGCATCATTCTGAGTAACCACCATGAGAAACGACACAGGGTATGTAAGACGTAGAGGAAGTAAACTTATTGTGCTTATACGTACAATGTTATATACTGAGACAGCAATTCAGAATAAATTCTTGCTTCTCATAACAACATCGATGAATTCCAGTACTATTCAGACATAATATTCAGCCAGATACAAAGGTGTTCATACTTGTGTTTCCATTTATTTGATGTTGAAAGCAGAGAAATATAAAGTATAGTGGTCATAGTCAGAACATTGGGTTCCTTTTGGGGGTTGCTGACTGGGAAATAGCAAAAACAATGCTGTCTAGGTGTTTCAGAAATTCTTTATATTGATTTGGATGTTGGCAGTACACACATTTATGTTTATAAGAAGTCATCAAGTTGTATACTTAATATCTGTGCACCATATAATATGTAAAGCAGCCATCAAATAAAAAAAATACCGAGAATATTTTTCTCACAAAGCAAACTTCTGGCCCTTGTGTCTTCCTCTGAATTCTTCCGAATATTTAAGATAGGAATAATGCCAGTCTTGAACACAATCTTCCAGAGAAGAGATTTAGAGGAACCACACCCATACTGTTTTTATCAGATCAGGAGAATTTTGATACCATCTTAGCAATAGACATTGCAGGAAAGGGGAATTACAGGCCAAACTCTTCTGAATGGTGATGCCAAAATCCAATACCAATTATTAGCAGTCTAGATTCAGAGATTTTTAGAAAGGAAAGAAAACTGGGATTTCATGGCAGGATTTCCATAAGGATCACTGGGTGTTTGGATGCTTCCTGGGAGAGTGGAGAGAAGAGACAGTCACGCCATCAGGTTAGTGGAATGAACATTTGGTGACCGAGGTTAGGAGGGCCTGGGTCATCCTCAGAGAAAGTCCTGGGGTAGGATCTCTAGGATGGGGCTATGGAGGGGTCCCTTTAGGAGGAGATGGGAGCCTGTCCTCTGCTACTGCAGGATCTAGGGACGATGAGAAGCTTGTAGGGCCTGGATTCTGGTGAGGAAGGATGAGCAGAAAAGGTGTGCACTCAGAGCCAGTGCAGCCGGGGCCCCTCCCCAGCCAGGCCGCTCAGAGAGTTGCTCACATCAATAGTGAAGCACTGAGGGTCACAGACTCAATTCATTAAATTACAATGCACCAGCCTAGATGCCCACTTTCCCAGTTAAGTCACATGAACTGCTCATCCAGGATTGGTCCATTGAAAGGAAGTTAATTCTTGGCAGAGCTGTCATGTGACAGTTGGTTTGGAATGTCCTGAGTTCCGAGCCAGTTTGGGGGCCAGACAGACCACTGGTCATTCAGGGTAGTCCACACTGGTCATCAGGAAGGCTCAATGTGAGACAGCTGACAGTGGGAAGATGCTGGGGGAGGATGGACACATGGTTGTAATACTTCCCCTTGTCCTTCAGAGGGGCTCTGTTTGGAGGAATCTGCCATGTTTGGGGTCAGGAGTTGAAACTTAGAGGCAGGAGGCTGGGTCAGGGTTTAAGCCCTTCTTGTAGCTCAGGATCTCCTCCAGGGCATCAACTCTCTCCCACAGAAACCCTGGAGCAGGGTATTTTGAAAAAAAAAGAAGGAGAGGAGCCCTTGATTTGTGTATAGGGCGAAATCTAGAAGTCTTAGGGGTTCAGGGATCTCTGTCCTCAAGGAACCAACTACATTCCTGTCCCAATTCCATTGTGCATCATGTGACTGGACGAGGCACTTAAAATCTCTAAATTTCAGTGCTGTGAACTACAGAATGTGGGTTTTATAGCTCCTGCACTGCCCATTCCACAGGGCTGACCTGGGGATCACAGGAGATGATAACAGATATTCTCCGTGAGCTGTAAAGTGCCCTTCCCACGTAAAGGATAAAAAGTAAACATCCACCCTTCCCTGTCCTATAGCCATCCAAGTCCTCTCTCTGGAGGCAACCCTACCTAGATTCTAACTTATTCTTCCAGACATTTAATGATCAAACACTTAAAGAGGATTTCTGAAGTACTCTTTCTTAATCTTTCCTTGTATTTAATCATTTCACGCCTCATACTATGATGCTATAGGTTCTATTTAAGGACAGTGCAGAGAACTCAGACACAGAAGGGTACATAATCTTCCTAGGTTCATGCAGCTTCTAGTGGGATTTGAACCCAGATGATCAGGCACCAGCACCCATGCTCTCAGTCTATACTGTGCTGCCTTCCTATATTGCCCCATCTAAATAAAGGTATTTGCCCATGCAGTCTGTCTCTTGGGTGTTTTAAGTGCACGCCAAACTGCAAGATCTTCCTAAAGCCCAACTTTGATTCAGGAGGCTCTGCTAGGCAGCTGGTGAATAATGGGATCAAAAGTTTGAACTGTGAATAAGTTATCACTAATTTTCCTGTGCTCTTCTGCTAGCAAGGTGTCAGCCGCTCTCTTTGTTGTGAATGCATTTCCCAGAATCTGGCCTGATGGATACAAAAAGAAAATTTGATCCTCATTCAAGAAGATATGCACCTCACCCCCAGAAGTGGGTCAGAAAAATGGGCATCCTGCCATACCCCAAAGTGCACCCTACAAATGAGTCAATTGAAGGTATTTTGGAAATTAAGTAGATTGAAGAATAATGATTGAAGTTTATTCAGTGTACTATATGTAAGAGAAAAGTATAGAAATGCTAAGCCATATTCTTTTCTTTTTTCCCATGTGTGAAAATTTAGATATACTAAGTCAGTAATTTGTGCTATGACCAGAGAAGTAAAGATGCATTTACAGCTCAGGTTTGGTTTACATTTAATAGTAAACAAGGTCTTAGCTAATGTTTGGGTATTAGCTGATTGCTGAACATTAGCAGAAGTAGGTCTTTCCATGGAACGGTGCAGCCAGATTTTTTTTTTCAGATTATTTTTTTAATTAATAGATTTTAGTATTTAGGACAGTTTTAGATTAACATAGAAAATGAGCAGATAATAGAGAAAGTTCTCATATACTCCCATCCCCCACCCTAGTTTCTCCTATGATCAACACCTTACATTAGTGTGGTATATCTGTTACTATTAATGAACCAGTATTGATATATTATTATTAACTGAAGTCCATAGTTTACATTAAGGTTTACTCTTTGTGTTATATGTTTCTATAGTTTTTGACAAATGCATAATGTCTTTATTCACCACTACAGTGTCATGCAGAATAGTTTCACTGCCCCTGTGTTTCAGCTATTAATCCCTCTTCCCTTTCCAATACTGTCTCTGTATTTTTGCCTTTTCCAGAATAGTCGGAATCACAGAGCATGTAGATTTTTCAGACTGACTTCTTTCACTTTGTAATATACATTTAAGTTTCTTCCATGTTTTTCCACGGCTTGATAGCTCTTCTTCTCTCTTTAAAATTATTGGATAGTAACTCATTGCATGGTTGTATCAAAATTATTTAAAATAAAAAACCTATCCACCCATTGAGGTATCTTGATTTAGCAGTCATGAATAAAGCTGCCATAAAATGTCCCGCGCAGGGTTTTGTGTGCACATAATTTTTCAGCTTAACTGGATTAATACCTAAGAGCGTGATTTCTGGAATATATAGTAAAAGCATGGTTTGCTTTGTAAGAATTTGGTAGAATTCACCAGTGAAATCATCAGGGCCTGGTGTTTTCTTATTTTGGGGAGATAACTCATTATTGATTTAATTTCTTTGGTAGAAATAGGTCTATTCAGATTATCTATTTCTCCTTGTGTGGGTTTTGGTAGTTTATGTCTTTCAAGGAATTAGTTCAGTTCATTTAAGCTGCCAAATTTGTGGGCATAGAGTTGTTCAAAATATTCCTTTGTTAACCTTTAAATGTCCGTAGGCTCAGTAATGATCACTCCCTCTTTCATTTCTCATATTAGTAATTTGTGTCTTCTTTTTTCTTTTTTTAAAAATTTTATGGACAGCCCAGCTAGAGGTTCATGAATTTTATTGTTCTTTGCAAAGAGCCAGCTTTGGTTTCATTGATATTCTCTTTTGATTTTTTGTTTTCAATTTCAGTGATTTTTGCAATAATTTTTATTATTTCTTTGCTCACTTTATATTATATGTCTTTGTTTAGCTTTCTAAGATGGAAGCTTAATGATTAATTTTATATCTTATTTTCCATTATGTTGCATTTAATTCTATAAATTTCCCTCTTAGGGCAGTGTTTCCATACATTTTGACAAACTGTATTTGCATTTCATTTGGTTCAAAATATTTTACAATTTTCTCTTGAGACTTTTTTTTTTTTTTTTTTTGGGGTGTGTGTGTCAGGTCTTCGTTTCTGTGCGAGGGCTTTGTTTAGTTGCGGCGAGCAAGGGCCACTCTTCATCGCGATGCGCGGGCCTCTCACTGTCGCGGCCTCTCCTGTTGCGGAGCGCAGGCTCCAGACGAGCAGGCTCAGTAGTTTGTGGCTCACGGGCCCAGTTGCTCCGCGTCATGTGGGATCCTCCCAGACCAGGGCTCGAACCCGTGTCCCCTGCATTGGCAGGCAGATTCTCAACCACTGCGCCACCAGGGAAGCCCCTTGAGACTTTTTATGACCCATGTTTTATTTAGAAGTGTATTGTTCTATCTACAAGTATTTGGAGATTTTCCTCCTGTATTTTTTGCTGTGATATCTAGTTTAATTGCATAATCAATTTCCTGACTTTGCCCATGTCTCCGTTCAGCTTTTTTAATATCTCAAGATAGTGTGTAGTAAATCTGCCATATTGTATTCCTTGAGGATGGTTTTTGTCGGGGTTTTTTTAGACAAATACTTTCTTGTTGGGCTTCCCTAGTGGCACAGTGGTTGAGAGTCCGCCTGCCGATGCAGGGGACACGGGTTCGCGCCCCGGTCCGGGAAGATCCCACATGCCGCGGAGCGGCTGGGCCCGTGAGCCATGGCCGCTGAGCCTGCGCGTCCGGAGCCTGTGCTCCGCAACGGGAGAGGCCGCAACAGTGAGAGGCCCGCGTACCGCAAAAAAAAAAACCAAAACCTTTCTTGTTTCTTCTTATGCCTTGTACTTTTTTTGTTGAATACTGGACATTTGAATCTTATAATGTGGTATCTATGGAAATCTGATTCTTTCTCTTCCGCAGTGTTGGCTGTTTTGTGTGTGTGTGTGTGTTTTAATTGTTATAGGGTGTTTCTGTGCTGGAATCACTCTGTGGTATAAGCTTAAGGTTTTCTCAGGTCTTTTCTGAGGCTGTGTCTTTCTCTGGGGATGTGCAGTCACTTTCTAAATTCTCCCATACATACGATTACTTTTGAATATCCTAATCTTTAAATATCTGGCTCCCACAAAAAGGGAAAGGAAAAAATGAAAGAGAGGAAAAAAAAAAGATGCTTTCCCTTAAATACCCTGGAAGCCACTCAACTGGTGGGGTTTGAAACAATAGTGGCCTGCCTTTATGTCTGCATCTCCATTACAGAAAGCAGTAATCCACAATCAGAACACAGATCCTCAGCATTTAGAGCGCAAGGTTCTTATTGCCCATTGTAGCTCCCACAAGCTGATCTAGGAATGCTGGTATTGCTGCCTGCCGTGGGGGTCATGTTGGAGGATGAACTCATTAGTAAACTCTCTCACAGTTGTCTGACTAGTATGAGTATGCACAGCCACTAACCAATGAATACACAAATGGTACAGAACAGGAAGACTGGAAGCAAAAATATCATCTATTATTTGTGGCCATTTTTAAATAGTAGGATGTCAGTATTTTCAAAACTTCTATAACTGATTGTATTTATGACAAAATGTTAGTGAATGAATATAATAGAATATTTTGTCTGGAATTAAATCCAGTCCCCCAATAAATGTTTGCTTTTCATCACTTGCAAAATTCTATACAACAGATGATAAATGTGGTAATAGCATATGTGATCCATGGAGACTGAAATGGTTTTTGGAAGATGTTAAAAATGTAGCAGTAATTTAACTGGACTTCAAAACGGGCAGGATGAGTGATGGGACTCTGTCATGAATGATAGCATATAGTTTTGTAAATTGAATATTTCACAGTGATACAGGTTTCCTTCTGCTGAAAAGCCAAGGGCTGTGTCTTTCCCATCTTCTCTGCTCCTCTCCTTTGCTTTCCTTTGTCCACCAGGCAGGTGGCCCTGCGGCAGCTCTGTCCATGCTTGTTTACCAACCACATCCATGCAGCCTGTCTCCTTGCCCAAGTCAGCCAAACCTCCCTGAGGGCCTATTGGAGGAGCTCCCTCATGACAGAGCAGAGGAAGAAACCCTATCTAACACCAAGGCAGGGTTGCTTGATTTTGTCTGAGATCATTACGTTGCTTTGTTCATTTATTTCACGTTCAATTGAATTCATGTATTCAAATCTGACAATGAAGATTATAGATGGTATATACAGTTTCCATGCTGGGGAGAGTGTCACTTAGGAGTCTTTTACCAACTGACATGTGATTCAGGAGGGCATTCAAAGATGGCAGCGTCAATTACAGAACTCTGTGGTAGCAAGCATTTCCACCAGCAGCAATTTCTCCCCCTTGGACAAGAATTATGTAATTGCCAACTAAAATGGACTTTAGTGACATGTTCTCCAGGAAAAGCCGGTGCCTTTTGGCATGAGGAGGTTTGGTCTGTTTTGCTTTGGTTTCCCTTGAGTCAACTGCTGTTTCCCATTTGGTTTTCTAGACTCACCAAGAGAACAAAAGAACTATGCAGGCAGTATACAGCATGATCTGACCCTCATAGCGTCGTCTTTTCTGTATTTGCAGTTGGCCTCAAGAACCAGTGAAAAGGGTACATGTTTTTTGTTGTTGTTTAATTAATTAATTAATTAACTTTTGGCTGTGTTGGGTCTTTGTTGCTGCGCGTGGGCTTTCTTTAGTTGGAGCGAGCAGGGGCTACTCTTTGTTGCGGTGTGCGGGCTTCTCATTGCGGTGGCTTCTCTTGTTGCGGAGCACAGGCTCTAGGCAAATGGGCTTCAGTAGTTGTGGCACGTGGGCTCAGTAATTGTGGCTCACAGGCTCTAGAGCGCAGGCTCAGTAGTTGTGGCACATGGGTTTAGTTGCTCTGCGGCATGTGGGATCTTCCCGGACCAGGGCTCGAACCCGTGTCCCCTGCATTGGCAGGTGGATTCTTAATCACTGCGCCACCAGGGAAGCCCAAGGGTACATATTTTAGAATCACTCACTTGCTGAGGAAAAATCTAGAAGAAAAGGGAGGTGGGGCTTTCTTGCTGGTTTTAGTCTAGAAAGTCACCCCATTTCCAGCTTCCTGCTGGGATGAGGATTACGGGTGTGGGGTAAGGACCGAGTTTCCAGGTAGAGAACTATGGCCATGGTCTGCAGCCCCTGGGAGCAGCTGTGTTCCCTTGAGGTGGTGTGGGTCAGTGCCCATGGGGCTTTAGGGTTGTCTGTGTGTGGGTCTGTGTGATGTGATTGTGATTGTGTAGGCAATACGTACGGTTAAAAATACGTGTTTCCCCAGTAGATATGTCCCACTTAACACATCACAATCACAAGCGTCACCTTTCTCAAAGAAAGTCCTAACACCACTGTGCACTTTATGTACATTGTCTCATTCAACCCTCCCCACAGCTGTGCCTGGGCATTGGTTTACTATCTCCACTCCCCTGGGAGAGAAACTGAGGTGCAGAGACGATTGACCCAAGCTCAGGAGCTCCTACATGGAAGAGCCAACGTGGGAGCCCGGGCATGTGGCTGGTGCTCTAGACCTCTGACCTGCACTTGTCACTCAGCCACGGGGTCGTTCGTCTCAGGGCAGGAGCTTCGCAGCATCCGTGTACATCTACGGGGTCCCAGACACTGCCCACCATCAGGAGGTGGTATCAGTGGGCACGGAGCCCAAGGCACTCTAGGTGCATTTAACAGCCGGCTTGGGCACAGTCCTGAGTGTGGACGCACATCAGGAGTCTGGCGCTCCTGGTCAGTCCACAGCTTCTGAGAGGTGTGAGGCTCCATGTAGACAATGCAGGTCGGCATCTGTCAGTGCTGGGGTCACTCCCAGCCTCTGGCCCCAAGCATATAAGAATCAGGGGGGTATTTTAGTGTATTCAATAGTATTATCACCGCAAGCTCTGCAGGTGTCAGATGGTGTGAGCTTCATACCCTGGAACAGCGACAAATAAGAACTCAGTATATGGCTTTGTTATTAGCCTGGACCCTGCTTCTCATTTCTTTCCTGCTCCTCTCCTTTGCCTTCTTTCATCCACCAAGGAGGGTGGCCCTTAATGCCCAGTCCTTGCTTGTTAACCAGTCGCTGCCGTAGACTCTGGCCCTGGGTCCACATCAAGCAAACCTCCCTGAGTGATTCCTGAACAGCATCACCAATGACTGACAGTCACTCTGCGTCCTTCCAGCTCTCCCCGAGGGCCTGGTGGAGGAGCTGCCCAGGGACAGGGCAGAGGAAGAGAGTCCATTTAATGCCAAGGTAAGCTCACCCTTCTTCGTCTGAGATAGAAGTGCTGCTTTCTTGGTTTCTTTCTTTCTTTTTTAATTCGGTTGAATTCACATATGAAAATCTGACCATGTGCATTAAAGGTGGGATTTATAGTTGCCTTGTCGGGGAGCGTTGAGTCTCTCCCCAGTGACCCCTGATTTAAGAAGCCATTCAGAAATGCCGCATCAGCTTATAGGTCACGCAGGGACCTTTCTTCATCAGAAATGTTTCCTCAGGGGACTTCCCTGGTGGTCCAGTGGTAAAGAATCTGCCTTCCAAAGCAGGGGACACAGGTTCGATCCCTGGTCCCCTGGTCAGGGAGCTAAGATCCCCCATGCCGTGGGGCCACTAAGCCTGTGTGCCACAACTACTGAGCTTGCACGCCTCAACTAGAAGAGCCTGCGTGCCACAGTGAAAAATCCTTCATGCCTCAGCAAAGATACAGGGTGCAGCAACGAAGACCGGACACAGCCAAAAAAAAAGAAAAAAAAAGATGTTTCCTCAGTGGATTAAGAATTTTGCAAGGGGCAACCAATATGCACTTGAAAGATTCATGGTGCAGGAAAAGCTTGTGCCATTTTCACCAGTGTCTCCTATAGTATCTTTTGGGACATTTGACTGGACAGTTTCCCATCTGTTTTTCTAAAGTCACCGATTGGATAAAAGATCCATGTCAACAACACACAGCGTGATCTGATACTCATAGTGTTTTCTTTTCTGTAATTGCAGGTGGCCTCAGGGGTAACTGAAAATGGTACGTACTCTGGAATCAATCATTTGCTTGGGGAAAAAATGCTGATGATAAGGAAGGTGGGCTTTGTTTGCTGGCTTTCATCTGGAGAGCCACCCTGATTCTGAATTCCTGCTGGGAACAAGGGCTGAGGATGTGATGAAAGAAGCTGATTTCCCAGGCAAAGAACCATGGCCGTTTTTCAAGAAGCAGTTTCATTGCCTTTAAGTGGTGACAGGTTGTGTGCATAGCAGTGGGCTGTTGTCTGTGTGATCTGGGTGGTGTGATTCTGAGTGTGCATGTGCACATGTGTGTGTTTCCCTAGATTGCCTCCAGCAAGGCAACTGCCAGTGTCAGCTTCTAAATGAAAAATCCCATCGCTACTGTTTCATGTGATTATATCTGTTTCAAAATGTATCAAATTGTACACTTAAAATGTGTGCAGTTCTTGTATGGCAGGAATACCTCAATAAGCTCAGGGGAAAAATCCCATCACCAGCGAGGCAAATGTTCATAGGGTTCCAAGTGGACAAAAGTGTGTTTCAGAATCACTGTGATTGAGTCAATAACAACTTCTATTAATAATTCTCACCTCCGTTGAGCCCTTTATAGTGTCTTCAGGCAGTTTGATTGGTGGTGAATGAAAAGCAGCCATCATTGTCCTTATTTCACAGAAGAGAAAACAGAGGCTGGAGAAGGTGGGTGAATTATGGGGGGTCGCACAGCCCATGGGTGGGCAACTGGGTGAGGCAGTCTGGAGCCTTTGATCCAGAGCCTCTGCACTTTCTCCCACACGTCTGCTGCCTGGGAGAGACTGAAATTCTTCTTTGAGTTTGGCATCAATTATGATTTTAATCCTTGTTCCTAAGCCTCTTTGTGTGGGATGCTCGCTGGACCTGAGATGCAGTAACCCCAGCCCTTGATCCCTCAGATACTTTAGTATTAAATGGATATTTCCCCCAATGATGCTTCATTCCTGCTTCTTCCCTTCTTCCCCCAAACCTTTAGATTACAGGCGGTCTCAGCATTAAACCTCCCCCATCTCGGCTATGGTGCTGGGGCAGGGTTCCTTCCTTTTGCTGGAGCCCCGGGGGGAACCCACATGTCACTCCCGGTTCTGAAGGAATCTGAGAAGGGAGCCTCCAGGAAGAGATTCAGCCCAACTTTCACCAACTGAGATCTCATATTTTGCTTCAGAAAATGTTGCCAAGAGTAGCAAGTGCCATTGTCGTGTGGAAAGTCAGAACCGTCGCTAATGCCAGGCCTAGTTTCTGTGTTCTGGGCATGAAACACTGGACAGAGATCTCCTTCAGGGACCGAGCGTCAGGAGCTCCCTTCCTGGGAGGATGAAGGGGAGGTTATGCGTTGCGAGGTGGGGAAAGAGGAACTCAGCAGTGGGATAGGAACTTCGCCACTCACGTCCCTGTCAAACCTGCCAGAGGAAATAGGGTCTGGGTTTCTTCCGAAGCCTTAACAAGTCAAGGGAGTTGTTTCAAGTCAATATAAAATGAGACAAAGTAGGGTTTGGGTTTCCTTTTGGATCATGAATCTTGTGTGGAATAGATTGTATTTTAATAGAATTTGATAGTCCTGTAGGCATCAGTATTTTTCCCTACAAAACAAAAAGATGAAACTGCTAGACTGAAAGATGTCACTGGTCAGATCAGCAGTGGAAAGGCTAGTAAACTACTCTGCAAGGAGCAAGCAGGGGACAGGTGGTCACATCTTCCCCCTCTTTGGATTCTAGAGCTGCACTGCCCAGTCTGGTAGCCACCAGCCAGATGTACCTGTTCATATTTAAATTAATTAAATTAAATCAAATTAAGCATTTGTTCCTTCATCACACTAGACACGTTTCAAGTGCCCAAGAGCCCTATGTTCACACAAATGAACTTATTTACAAAACAGAAACAGACTCGAAGTCTTAGAGAATGAGCTTACCGTTATGGAGGGAAGGGTGGGATGGAGGGATGGTTAGGGAATTTGGGATCAACATGCACACGCTGCTATATTTAAAACGGATAACCAGCAAGGACCTACCATATAGCACAGGGAAATCTGCTCAATGTTACGTGGCAGGCTGGATGGAAGGGGCGTCTGGGGGAGAATGGATACATGTATATGTATGGTTGAGTCACTTTGCTGTGCACCTGAAACTATCACAACATTGTTAATCGGCTATACTCCACTATAAAATAAAAAGTTAAAAAAAAGTTTTTGAAAAAAGCTATAGAGGGCTTCCCTGGTGGTGCAGTGGTTGACAGTCCGCCTGCTGATGCAGGGGACACGGGTTCGTGCCCCGGTCCGGGAAGATCCCACATGCCGCGGAGCGGCTGGGCCCGTGAGCCATGGCCGCTGAGCCTGCGTGTCCGGAGCCTGTGCTCCGCAACGGGAGAGGCCACAACAGTGAGAGGCCCGCGTACCGCAAAAAAAAAAAAAAAAAATCAGCTTTTATTCCCTAATCAAAACTTTTCTTGGGGGGAATTTCCTTTGCTTACCTGAGTTGGTCTAATTATCCTATGTGTCTAGAAACATGGGCCTAATATTGATAGTAGGAGTTTTTATATTGTTCTGTGGTCCACTGATTAAAGATGTGTCCTCTCTTTAATGTGTTAGATTCATGAAAGCAGACACCATAGCTGTGTTTGCTCTTTAATATATGTTAGTCTAGATCATAACAAAAGATAGACATCGCATCTATTCTGTATCAAGGAAAAGTAATTTTATTTATTGCAGAATAATATTGAAATTATAAACTTTTTTTTCTTTACAATTCCCTTTCTCATTTCATCTTGCTGACTAAATTCCAGGTTTTCATTTTCCTAGTGTTACAACAAATGAATGGGTAATGTTAGGAGTCCTGAGACAGTGGGTTATCTTGGCCAACGTCAAGACAGAGCAAGAGGCATCTTTCCCAGCCAGTAAGAGATTTCCTTGGGCATGAGTAGGGATGCCTTTGGACCTCGATGGCAAATTAGAACTAGAACTTGCTCAGAGGAGAAGGGAAACTGGAGAAGAATGGCTTTCTGGACTGCCAGCATCTCCAGCTAGCCCTAATTATCAGAGTCTGGAGCAGAACTGCTTATTCTAACAAGACTGTGGGTGGAGGCACAGGAAGCTTCAGAAGTGCCCCTGTTGTCTGGAACAGTGCCACTCACTTTGTTAGGCTCTCTGATGATTGGCTCAGTGGAAGATGCTGGGACATGTCTAATAGACTGTGGGTTGTCAAGGACAAAATGTCTGGGACCGGTTTTGCTATCCCCAATACAAGTTTGCATGGAGCAAAGAGTAAACTCACTTAGAAAATCAACAATTCATTTTTCTCACAACTGATATTGTGGACTGGGGTATTTACCAAACATACATTCATCCATCACAGTGGTTGCCCACACCCAGTGTGGGTTAGAATCACCTGGGGACTGAGAAACATTGCAGATTCAGACAGTGGCGGTTTTGCTACTCTTCACGTGTGGTCAGGAACCAGAGGTATCATCCTGGGCTCATGTCAGCATGCAGATTCTCAGGCTAGTCCAGCCCTATAGAAACAGAATCTGCATTTTAAGAAGACCCCAGGTAATTAAATGCACATTCAAGTTTGAGAAGCCATAGTTAAAGCAGTGCTTCTCAATAGAAATAGAACATGAGTCACATGTGTAATTTTAAAGATTCTTGTAAACTTATACAAAAACGACTTCAATAAAATATGTGTTAAACTCAGTATATCCAAAATATTATCATTTCTCTATGGCACTACCCCTGTTTTGAGTGCTCAGTGGCCACCAGTGCCTACCCTATTGAACAACACAGATCAAGGCATGACCTAAATACTATATCCTCTTAAAAATCTCCAGGTGGTTCTAATTCATACTCAGTGAGAAACACCATTGTTTAGGGGATAAAAATTTAGGCGCCAGAATTCAAATAATGCCCACATTTAATGGAGGCCTTAGCAGAGTTGCTTTTTCCTGGGTCCTCCATGGGGAGGAGCAGTTAGGACAGATGCCTCGCCTTGGAGCTTTAGCATCCTTGGGTTAAACTGTGGAACATTACTCAGGTGGGGCTCTCGCCAGGTTCCTCAACTGACCATTTGTCTTGGTCTCATTCTTCTCAGTGAGCACAGAGCAGAACGGGCACAACGAACACTTCCAATGGGGCTTCCTCTGTTGAACTGATGCACCAGAGGCAGCAGACATATCTGTGTTTTAGGTACGTAGGTTTTTCAAGATAACCTAGGCAGATGAGGCATCTACTTGCTTCTTTAAAATGTTTAGCCATAATCACTTTCTGTGGAAAAATGAGCAAGTTGTTAGAGTTTCCATGAGTTGAATGACCATTAGTGCTTGGGGCTCTATCCTTTTTACTTGTATAGATACATCAGGTTCCTAATATGTGCCATCCATTGTGCTAGGTAATGACATAAAATGTAAATATAAGTATAAATATAAATATAACTGACCTTTGCCCCAGAACTTCTGGTATTTGGAGTGCTAGTTAGAATGAAAGACTCAATCCAGGGACTTCCCTGGTGGCACAGTAGTGAAGAATCCACCTGCCAATGAAGGGGACGCGGGTTGGAGCCCTGGTCAGGGAAGGTCCCACATGCCCCGGAGCAACTAAGCCCATGCGCCACAACTACTGAGCCTGCGCTCTAGATCCTGTGAGCCACCTCTACTGAGCCAGCATGCCACAACTATAGAAGCCTGCGCGCCTAGAGCCCGTGCTCCGCAATGAGAGAAGCCATGGCAGTGAGAGGCCCGCGCACTACAACCAAGAGTAGCCCCCGCTCTCCGCAAGAAAGAAAGCCCACGTGCAGCAACGAAGACCCAACACAGCCAAAAATAAATAAATGAATTTATTTTTTAAAAAAAGTTAAGTGCATTGATGGAGAGATGCATTACATTAAAGAAAAAAAAAGGAAAGGAAAGAAAGACTCAATCCATCATTTAGCTTTGACTTGAGTTAGTGAATGGACTAGACATGGGTTGTCCAGTACTGTAGTCGCCAACCACAGGTTGAAATTTGGCTTATTTGAACTGAGATGTGCTCTGAGTGTAAAAATGCACAATGGATTCTGAAGACGGAATAAGAAAAAGCAAATTTCAACTATCTTATTGAGATCTTTTAAACAATGTTTGTGTCGTCAGTGTAAATACCTGTTGAAGTGATAACATTTTGCTGACTAAAATTATTTTGACTTGTTTCCTTTTATTTTATTTAATGTGGCTACTAGAAACTTTATAATTAGATATGTGGGTTACATTCTACTGGACATTCTGGTCTAGACTCAGAGATCCTCCAACTCCTGCCAGCTGGTCCGACTCGGCTGTGGCTCAGGTCCCCAGCAGCAGGTGAGAGGTTGCATCAGTCAATGGGGGAAACTCGATTCACCATGTGGTAGAGGACTCCATCCAGGATCTGATTAAGGAAAAAGAGAATCATCTCTCCAGCCTGGGTGTTGAAACCTAGTCCTGCCTACAGCTCCTGGAGCAGAGGGCCCAAGGGTCCCTAAGTGTACACACTAGGTCTGGGATTGAGCTGGCCTCGGCAACACTTACTGTATTAATAAATTACTCCAGGGACTCCCCTGGCTGTCCAGTGGTTAGGACTCCGCACTTTCACTGCCAAGGGCACAGGTTCAGTCCCTGTTTGGGGAACTAAGATCCATGAGCCATGCAGTGCAGCCGAAAAAAAAAAAAAAAATTACTCCATTCCCCAAAATTTGGCTGTCATATTTGCCTTTTGTAGAAAACTGAGAGGTAAAAAAGAAATTACGTAAGATTAGACTCACCTCTCCTCTACTAGATTCTCCTTAAAGTGACTCAGTTCTGGAGTGAGAGTCACCTACAAGGGGCTTTTTTATATTGAAGCATCCTCTTCCCACCCTATTCACAACAGGCCTCACCTCTTTAATCTGATCATATTTTGATTTAATTCTGGCAGAAATATGATTTACTAATGACTAAGAGGTCACCACAAATGTTTTTATTCAACATTGAACCAAAATTTCAAAATGAATTGCATTTTCAGAAATTTTGTATTTGAGTATTTATAAATCTCAAGAACATTGCCTATGGCCAACAATTATAATTTTTTCTTGGCTTTTAGATAAAATCAGACCTTTACATTTAATTTCATTAATATTACTCCATGTATATATGTGCATATGTATGTATATTAGTAAAAAATTCATGCTTAATCTCTACTCAATGGTAGGTAAAACTCATTTTAATTTCACTAATATTTTCTTAAGACCTAAAATCCTCAGCTTTACTGATTAATATTTGCCCCTCACTAATACCTGATTAAACTCTCACTGGCTTTACCTCAACTATTTAGAATATGTGGGTCCAGGTTGATGGACACACAACCTATTTACTAAGGAATCATGTAGTAAGAAGGGAAGGTGAGATGGGATTTGGCCGTGCTTAATTCCCATCCTGTGAGATAGACTAGCCACTTTCATTTTATTGCCAATGAATAACTAGAAAGAAGAAATCTGTTATTACTGTCATCGTGTTTTACCGCACAGTGAAATTTCAAAATGTAGGTGGATCAAAAATCATGACTCATTTTAGATGTTTTTGAGATTCAAAATATGGAAAGGTCCTAAATTGTACGTTTAAAAAATATCCTTGCTATCGAACCCTCAACGAAATCTGAGAGTTTGTTGTTGTTTTTAAACATTTTCCCACAGGGACTTCCCTGGTGGTCCAATGGGTAAGACTCCATGCTTCCAATTCAGGGGGCCCAGGTTTGATCCCTGGTGGGGGAACTAGATCCCGCGTGCATGCCGCAACTAAGACGCCTTTGTGCCTCAACTGAAGATCCCACGTGCTGCAGCTAAGACCCGGTGCAGCAAAAATGAATAAGTATGAAAATTTTTTCCCCACATATTTTGGCTTTTTCCCTTCAAATATAAAAAGCCTGGAGAGGCTTTAGTTCTTGAGTGACAGTTGCAGATATACTTAACATTTGATTAATGAGGTAATCATAAAAGACTCCAGCCATCTCCCAGCTACCCGCTAGGTGCCGCTATGTCGAAGTCTATGAAAGGATTTGGCTCTTCCCTGCTCTGATCCAGGTTTCCTGCCTCCTAGATTCTACTTTCTGAAATGCTCACCAGAAAGCAAGGACCCATCTGAACCTGTGACGGCTCAGTTTTGTAGACATTTCTGTCTCTTGATAAATAGGATATCCTGACAATCTGCTCCTCGCAAGATTATTAAAAATTACAGCAGTTTAGGGCCTCCCTGGTGGCACAGTGGTTGGGAGTCCGCCTGCCGATGCAGGGGACACGGGTTCGTGCCCTGGTCCGGGAAGATCCCGCATGCGGCTAGGCCCGTGAGCCATGGCCGCTGAGCCTGCGCGTCCGGAGCCTGTGCTCCGCGGCGGGAGAGGCCACAGCAGTGGGAGGGCCACGTACCGCAAAAAAAAAAAAAAAAAAAAAAAAAAAAATTACAGCAGTTTAAATTCATAGGTAAATGTTCAGCCTTCCTTCTTCCTGGAGACCTTTCCTTTCACCCTGAGTGACATGGCAAAACTCCGCCGCACCCAATGCCTGGATCAGCTGTTCCTTCTTCTAGGAACCGTTCCTTTTGTCCCAAGACAAACTATTGCTTTATATTGCTCTCCCACGATAATTTATAAACATTTCTAATAGAATATGTTACCATTTTTATTTGGATTGGTATGGTCTTAGAAATTCTTTAATGAGACAAACTTAGTAGAAAGCTGAGTCTGTGGCCTTGATGTTGGATATGAAATACGAAGATATCCAGCAAAAAGTAGACAACAAACAATTACCGTTGGATTGACAGACAATTGTATGTAATAATTTGAAATCAATCTGACTTCCTTTATATTTTCTCCTGATTTTCATCCTCCCCACACTCTCCTGGCCCTCCAGGTGTCATCTAAAGCAATAAAAGAACTCAGCTGGACTCATACCGCCAGACCCTGAGTAGGGAACCCAGGTTAGCCAGAACAGACTTCTGACTTACAGAACTGTGTGATGATAAATGGCTATTGTGAAAGAGAAAAACAAATATCGTATATTACCGCATATATGTGGAATCTAGAAAAATGGCTCTGATGAACCGGTTTGCAGGGCAGAAATAGAGATACAGATGTAGAGAACAAACGTATGGACACCAAGGGGGAAGCGGGAGGGGGGGTGGGGGGATGGTGGTGGTGCTGCTGGGATGAACTGGGAGACTGGGATTGGCATATATACACTAATATGTATAAAATAGATAACTAATAGGAACCTGCTGTATAAAAGATAAATAAATAATCTATAAAAATTGGCTATTGTTTTAAGCTGAAAAAAAATTTGTGAATTAATAATGTAATTTTATTCATTGATTAAATGGGTGGTATTTATCTACTCATATTTATTTTATAACCCAGACAGACGTACTGTGCGTTACTTTGTCCATTGTTTAATTCATCAAAGACGCCTAGAGAAGACAAGGCTTGTTTTCAAAGCTTGACCATGGTGTAAAAAATTAATAAAGGGAAACCTCAATTACATAGAGCTGGGAGACCAGAGGGGGAGCTGTCTTGCCCTGTGACCATCGCAGAGCCCAACAGGAAGAAGAAAGACTCCTCTTCTTTCCTGGCAAGACTCAGCCAGTGAAAAGCTGTGAACTCTTGACTAGAGCCCTCCCAACTTCTTTGTCCCCTCTATAAAAGCATTCTCCTTCCCTTGCCGCTTGGGGGTAGTCTATTTGTTTCAAGTCAACACTTTCAGAATATATAAATGCCAAGGTTTTCTGATTTAGAAAGTACCCATTTTGGCCAATTAGTTTCTATTTATTGTCTCCTCTGATCCTCATTTTTAAAAATCTGATTATTTTTTGCTAAAGACGAGTTTATCTTTAAAACACATGTGGGGTTTCTTTGTACCTAGAGATTTTACCGTGGGATGGACTTTTAAAAACTGCAATAATAAACAAGTGCAGAGTTTTAAAAAATCATGAAACTGTAGCAAGCAAACTTGACTGTACATCATACAAAGAATAAAATGAAGGAAACTGATATGAGTTGTGGTACAACAATGAGAAGGGGAAATATTAAGATTATATATGAATTATTTGTGATTTCCTGAGAAGTAAAGACCACACTTATCATTATTCTTGTGTATCTTCAGACATTTCCAAACTTCAAATGAAAGCAAGTACAAAACACATAAAATGCCAACATTGAGAAACAGTGGTTACATTTGACTTTTACGTTCATTCTACCATATATATTTCCCAGTCTCTGTTGGAGAGTAGGAGCCTAACTTTGATGGGTACAAAATAGCACATAGAGATGTCCTAATCACAGAGAAAAACAATTGCAAACTCAGGAATAACTCAATGCTCTGGAAGCACCCCATAGATCAACCCCACCTCAGCACTGAGAAACTCTCCTGCCTTTTGTTTCAGTGAAGTTGAGCCCAGACTGAGTCCTGACCTTTCTCCCTTATTACTGTAGTCTTCAATATCATCTTCCTTCCCTATTTAACTTTCTTGGGTGCAATTTTTTAGATTAATTAATTAACTTATTTATTTTTGGCTGCACTGAGTCTTCATTGCTGTGCCTGGGCTTTTTCTAGTTGTGGAGAGCAGGGGCTACTCTTCCTTGCAGTACGCGGGCTTCTCACCACAGTGGCTTCTATCCTTGCAGAGCACAGGCTTCTAGGGACGTGGGCTTCAGCAGTTGGGAGATGCGGGCTCTATAGTTGTGGCGCACGGGCTTAGTTGCTCTGCGGCATGTGGGATCTTCCCGGACCAGGGCTTGAACCCGTGTCCCCTGCACTAGCAGGCAGATTCTTAACCACTGAGCCACCAGGGAAGTCCTTGGGTGCAGTTTTTGCTTTGACGAATGTAAAATGTATTACAGAAGTCTTACAGCAATATAGATTTCCTTACCCTTTGTTCTTTATGTTATAGTTGTCATATTAATACCTCAGCATGAATTGAACTTCACCTTCTGAGATTGTGGTATAATTTTTTCCTTCAAAATTCATACTTATAGTAAAAGAATTTAAGAGGAGAAAACTAAGCTATCTCATTTATCCAGATGCTACCCCTTCTGTGGCTCTTTCTTTCTTCCTGAAGATGTTCCAACTTTAGGAACTCTTGTGTCATTTCACTTCAGCCTGAAGAAGTTCTTTTCCCATCATTTTTTATCTAGCTACCTGATAATTAACTCTTTTGTCTTCTTTCATCTTCATCAGCCTTTGTTTTATTTTCATTTTTGTTTTGCCTTCAATCTTTAAGGATATCTTGGCTACATCAGTATTCTGAGTTGATAGTTCTTTTCTTTCAGTAGTTTATTTATTTATTTAATTTTTTTTTGTGGTATGCGGACCTCTCACTGTTGTGGCCTCTCCCGTTGCGGAGCACAGGCTCCAGACGCGCAGGCTCAGCGGCCATGGCTCGCGGGCCTAGCCGCTCCGCGGCATGTGGGATCTTCCCGGACCGGGGCACGAACTCGTGTCCCCTGCATCGGCAGGCGGACTCTCAACCACTGCGCCACCAGGGAAGCCCTGAATAACTTTTATATTGCCTTGCAGCTCATTATCTGTCATTATAAACATAGGACAAATGTTTGGAATCTCACTTTATTGTTGACTTTGGTTTGCGAAATTGCCACTGCTCTTTAAATTGTTATAATATAGGACTGTTTAAGGACCAGGCACTACCAAACTTTGAAAATATGGAGACTTTTAGAATTTATGTAATTAAAAATATGATTCTTTCCGTTTGGGTTTAGCCAGTTGGAAAGTTTAAGTTGAAACGTGTCATGATTGAGGCTTTTTTTTTTTCCCCCAAATGGTATTTAAGACAACAAACACCCTCCACCCCACCACTTCCTCAGCTAACACCTGGTCTCTCTCCTCCCTTTCACGACAAAGTTCTTGAAAGTGTTATCTACACTCCTGGTCTCCATCCTCCTCACCCAACTTACTCTTCAACCCCGCACCTAAGATCTGGCTTCTGCTCCCAGCTGTCCCTTACATTTCACCCGCAATGATCACCAGTAGCCTCTTGAGTGCCTCTCAGATCTATATTCCTGAACTTATCGGAAGCATTAGGCAATGTGGACAACTTTTTTAAGCTCTCTGGCTTAAGCGGCTACCCTTCTAGACCTCCCCACTTCCCACTCCTCCTTGTGTCTTGCTCCCTTTGTTAATAGTACCCTCCATCCATTACCCAGGTACCCAAGCCGGAGAGCTGATAGTCATCCTGTCTTTTCCCTCACCTCCTACCTATAGTCACCAACTCCTGTTCACCCTTCCCCCAAGGTAGACCTAGAATCCCATCCCTTCTCCAGCCAAGTCCGGGTCACCTTCCCTCTCACCT
Source organism: Aethalodelphis obliquidens (assembly GCF_003676395.1). NCBI lineage: Eukaryota > Metazoa > Chordata > Mammalia > Artiodactyla > Delphinidae > Aethalodelphis > Aethalodelphis obliquidens. The sequence continues at coordinate 7,433,911 of NW_020837972.1, forward strand.
GGATCACTGTACAGTGTCCTGACACCTCTCCCTACATATCTACCCCTGCCCCCTGCAATCCATCCTCCCCACAGAAGCAGCCAGATCGGTCTTTCCAGAATGGTCATTTCACCTCTGGTCGCTCCTCTGATTTGCCACCTGCCCTCAGGACAAAGTCAGCGCAGATTCAGCTGATATGTGACCCAGTGCATCACTTTCTCTTTCCTAGAACAATGTTTCCACTTGGCTATCAAAACACACTCCGGATTTTTCTTCCACCTCCCTGGCTACTCCTTCTCAGTCTTGTTTGCCGGATGCTTGCCTCTCCCCAATCACTTAATACTATTAAGTGTTTCAGGACCCAGTCGTTGGTCCTTTTCTTGTCTTGCTCTATACTCACTCCCTTGGTGATCTCATCCAGCCTCATGGCTTTAAATATGTCTATGCTGGTAATTTGTATCTCAACCCCAGACTTCGTCCCTGAAACTCAGACTCAAATATGCAACTCCCTAGCCAACTGGGATCTCACTAGACACTCAAGTTTGCTTCCAAAGCTGAGCTCCCAACCTTCATGCTACACTGTGCCCTGGCCCGGTCTTTCCTTCTCAGTTAAGGACAATTCCATCCTTCCAGTTGCTAAGGCCAAAAGCCTTAGAGTGGTCCTTGACTCTAACTTTTCTCTCACATCACACTCTATCCATTAGCAAGACCTGTTTATACTCAAAATATAGCCAGTGAAATGATATGATGTCTGGGATTCACTTCCAAATAATACAGGAGGGGAGATGTGGATGGAGATATCATTGAAACAAGATTGTCTGTAGGTTGGGACTTCCCTGGTGGTCCAGTGGTTAGGACTCTGTGCTTCTACTGCAGGGGGCATGGGTTCAATCCCTGGTTGGGGAACTAAGATCCCGCGTGCCGGGCGGCCAATAAAAATAAAAATGGGCAGAAGACCTGAATAAACATTTAAAAAACTGTCTACAGGTTGATAATTGTTGAAGATGGGGGATGGTACGTGGAGGTTCATTGTATTATTCTACTTTTGTTCATGTTTGAAATTTTCCATAATAAGAAAATTGAATCATACCACTTCTCCCTACCTTTCACTGCTACCATTCTGATCCAAGGCGCCACATCTCTTGCCTGGACTGTTGTAGTAGCTTCTTAACTGAATTCCTGCTTCTGCTCTCACCTCCACTCCCCACCCTCTGCTTTTAATCCAATCTTCCCATGAACAGCCAGTGTGATACTCTTAAAATGAAAGTTCATCCATGTCCCTCTTCTGCTTGGAACTCCCCAGTGGCTCCCCATTTCAATCAGAGTAAAAGCCAAAGTCTTAGTGGTCTTCAAGATCCTACACAATTTGCCCCCTACCCTTGTACTCAAACCTCATCCCCTCCCACTCTCCTGCCTTGATCATTCCATTCCAGTCACACTGCTATTCCTCAATCCCACCAGGCATACTGCTGCCACAGGGCCTTTGCACTTGCTGTTCCTTCTCCCATTCCTTTTTAATTTATTTTTATTTTTTAAACTTTTTAAAATGTTTTTTTATTTTTGACTGAGCCAGGTCTTAGTTGCGGCACACGGGATCTTTCATTGGAGCGTGTGAACTTCTTAGTTGCCGCATACAGACTCTTAGTTGTGGCATGCATGTGGGATCTAGTTTCCCGATCAGGGATCGAACCTGGGCCCCCTGCATTGGGAGAGTGGAGTCTCACCCACTGGACCACCAGGGAAGTCCTACCTTCTCTCATTCTTCCCTCTGACATACATACAGCTCACTCTTCGCCTTCTTCATGTCTTTGCTCAAATGTCTCCTTTTCAGACCTTCCCTAACCACCTTTTTTGAGACTGAACCCCTAAACGTTGCCACTTCTCATCCCCCACACGTAGTCAGTACCTTTTAACCTCTTTCCCTGCTTTATTTTCCTGATTAGCACTTATCACCGTCTTAATTATTATAATGTTACTTATTTATCCTGTTTATTATCTGTCTCCACCATTAGAGTGTAAGCCCTCTGCAGTCCGAGAATTTTGCCTATTCACTGCTGTATCCCCAGGACACCTGCGTGGCACATAGCAGGCACTCAACAAATGTTTGTTGAATGAATGAATGAATGGCATTCCGAGTTTCAATCCCTGCCCACCTGTCCAGGCACAGCTCTCACCTCTCCCCTCCCTGCCCTCCAAGCCAACGTGGACCTGACAGCCGAGTGCTGGCACATACCTGGCACATTCACACTTCTCAGCCTTATCCTGTCTTGTGCCCTTTGTCTCCTAGCCACATTCCCAGTCTTTTAAGAGTCATCTCAAGCAGGTGTTTGCTGACACCACAGGTGACCCCAAAGAAACTCTTCTGCCTGAATTTCCACCAGGTTTCTGTGCCCTCTTTTCTCCTAGTACACAGGACACTGGACTCTCTGTGTCTCCTCTGTCTCCCCCACTGCTCTGGGAGCCCCTGGGGCAGGAACCACGTCTTACCTTGTCTTCTTAGCACAATGTCTGGCACCCAGCCAGCACTCACTAGATATACAATGAAGGAATAACAATACTTGCATTTACTTAATGTTTTCTCTGCTAAATGTTCTCACGCTTAATCCACACAACCTATGGGGTAGGTATTATTCTTAAACCCATTTTAAGGATTATTTATGTGAGGGTCAGAGAGGTTACGAGTCTGGCAAAGGGCAGACAGGAATTCCAGAGTTCGTTCTGCGGAACCCTAGAATTCCCACTGTTCAGCCCAACCTCGAGTGAGTCACTGCTCTTGCTGAGCCTGTTTCGGGTGACAAGGTTGTGGGGATGGGATTGGTGGATACCATCCAACTCCCATCTCCTGGGGGAGTTGCCTTTCCCAGGGCCATCCTCAAGCCAGTTTCAGTTTCCAAATTGTAAAAGGGAAACTAAGAGGTGAGAAACGAAACCTACAGCAGAAAGGGTGATTAAAAGCCCCGCCTGTGAAGGTGGTTTCACACAGTGTCCCTCAGTACCCCAGCTGCAGTGAACGGCCTCCAGGAAGAGGATACCCTGGTCAGCCAGACGCCCCTTGTTTCCTCTCCACTCTGGTCCTTTGTTCCACAGCTGAGGAGGAGTCCCCTTAAAGAAGAGTGTGTGTGCCAGGAGCTGGGTAGGTGTGTGGGTATATATCTAGCCACCAGTGGTACTCTCAAGACAGAGATGGCAGTGCTCCCGGAGCTGTTTGTCACCCCAGCTTCCAGGCTGAACTCCTTCGTAACTGACTGCCTGCATCCCAGCCAGAAGTGGAAAAAAGAGGTGCTGGAGACTGTGCAGACCGTGGAGCAGTTCCTGAGGGAGCAGAGCTTCCAAGGGGAGCATGGGCTGGACCAGGAATTGGGGGTGCTGAAGGTGGTCAAGGTGAGACTGGTTCCCTCCATCCCCAGGCCAGGGCTGGGCAAAATGCAGCTTGTGGGTCTACATCCCTGAGGATGCTGGGACCTGTTGCCTCATTATCTCTAGCCCATGCTACTGACATCTCAAGACACTCCATCCCAATGCACTGCTGCCTTGACCAGAGCAAGTCCAGTAAGGAAGCTAATAACAATAGTGTACTTTTTTGGATGCACTAGCCTAACCCCTTAACATGTATTATGTCTAATTTGTGTACCCTGTGAGGTATGTACTGTTCTTTTCCCATTTTACAGATGAGCAGAATGGAAACTCAGTGATTTAAGATCCATAATGACCAAATGCAATGCAAGGTCTCTGATTGGATCTTGGTGTGAATGGACCATCTGTAAAATATAATTTGGGAACAATTGGGGAAATTTCAATATGGCCAGAATGTTAAATAATATATATAAGGGAATTTTTTTTTAATATTTATTTATTTTATTTATTTATTTTCTTGGCTGCGTCAGGTCTTAGTTGTGGCAATGCGGGATCTTTTGTTGCAGCGTGCGGGCTCGGGCTTCTCTCTAGTTGTGGCGTGCGGGTTTTCTCTTTCTAGTTGTGGCGTGTGGGCTCCAGGGTGTGTGGGCTTTGTAGTTTGCGGCACACGGGCTCTCTCGTTGAGGCGTGGGAGCTCAGTAGTTGTGCACGCGGGCTTAGTTGCCCTGCAGCATGAAGGATCTTCGTTCCCTGACCAGGGATCGAACCCGAGTTCCCTGCATTGGAAAGTTGATTCTTTACCACCGGACCACCAGGGAAGTCCCAGGGAACTGTTTTTCTGTGAGGCTAAATAGTTTTGTGGTTATGGGGAAAAATGTTCTCTTTTGTTGGACACAAATGCTAAAGTACTTAGGGACGATGGTCCTTAGCGTCTGTAATTTACTTTAAAGTGGCTTAGTTGAAGGAAATATGGCAGAGTTTAGACTTGTTGAATCTGGGTGGATGTATAAGTGTTCATTGTATGCTCTTTCTATTTTTCTGTTTAAAGTTTTTGATAATGGAAATTTTTTTTAATGGAAGCTCAGAGAGGTGAGGTCACTTGCCCAAGGTCACACAGCTAGTAGTGAAGCTGGGATTTCAACCAGGATCTATCTTACTCCACTCCAGGCTGCCCTCACTGAGCTTTTTTTCCCCAAGCCCTTCCTGCAGCTGCATCATGTCACCTCCTGTCCTAGCTAGGATAATAATGCAAGAAGGTCAAAACTAGAAAGGTGTGATGAGGAAAACAAATTTTGAGGAAAACGATTTTGTTTTTCTGAGTGGCTGCCTAGGCATTTTACAGTATGGTGACCCGACTAACACCAAATGTTCAGAGTCTGGACTTTTAGGTAGGTTTAGGGTATCCCCACAGGTTCCTGCTTTGCCTTCTTCGGTGGAACCTTTTAATATAACCACTGAGTGGGCTTCCCTGGTGGTCCAGTGGTTAAGACTCTGAGCTTCCACTGCAGCGGGCACAGTTTCGATCCCTGGTCAGGGAAGTTCTGCATGCTGCACTGTGTGGCCAAAAAACATAAATAAATAAAACTTTTTTTAAATGTAGAGCTAAGAGGGTTTAAAAAAAATTTTTTTTTAATGTAAATTGATACAGCCACTATGGAGAACAGTATGGAGGTTCCTTAAAAAACTACAGATAGAATTACCATACGACCCAGCAATCCCACTACTGGGCATATACCCTGAGAAAACCATAATTCAAAAAGAGTCATGTACCAAAATGTTCATTGCAGCTCTATTTACAATAGCCAGGACATGGAAGCAACCTAAGTGTCCATCAACAGATGAATGGATAAAGAAGATGTGGCACATATATACAGTGGAATATTACTCAGCCATAAAAAGAAACGAAATTGAGTTATTTGTAGCGAGGTGGATGGACCTAGAGTCTGTCATACGGAGTAAAGTAAGTCAAAAAGAGAAACACAAATACCATATGCTAACACATATATATGGAATCTAAGAAATAAAAAAAAAAGGAGGTCATGAAGAACATAGGGGTAAGACGGGAATAGAGACACAGACCTATTAGAGAATGGACTTGAGGATATGGGGAGGGGGAAGGGTAAGCTGTGACAAAGTGAGAGAGTGGCGTGGACATATATACACTACCAAACATAAAATAGATAGCTAGTGGGAAGCAGCCGCATAGCACAGGGAGATCAGCTCGGTGCTTTGTGACCACCTAGAGGGGTGGGATAGGGAGGGTGGGAGGGAGGGAGACGCAAGAGGGAAGAGATATGGGAACATATGTATATGTATAACTGATTCACTTTGTTATAAAGCAGAAACACACCATTGTAAAGCAATTATACTCCAATAGAGGTGTTAAAAAAAAAACCACTTAGAGTTAAGCCTGTGAAAAGTTAGTAACCTCTGCCCCAATCACTTTGTAAGTACTAGGTGCTTGCTACCCTGCTCTATCTCCTGCTGGCTTGTGACCTGGGGTGGAAGACTGCCCTTCCCCCGGCTCACTGTGTCCCCTTGCTTCTGGGATCTGTAAGTAATAAATCATTAAAAAAATTTTTTAAATTAATTTTGGTTGGAGTATAGCTGCTTTACAATGTTGTGTTAGTCTCTGCTGTACGGCAAAGTGAATCAGTTGTACGTATACATATATCCCCTCCTTTTTAGATTTCTTTCTCATTTAGGTCACCACAGAGCATTGAGTAGAGTTCCCTGTGCTATACAGTAGGTTCTCATTAGTTATCTCTCTCTTTTTTTTTTTTCTGTTGCGGTACGCGGGCCTCTCACTGTTGCGGCCTCTCCCGTTGCGGAGCACAGGCTCCGGACGCGCAGGCTCAGCGGCCATGGCTCACGGGGCCCAGCCGCTCCGCGGCATGTGGGATCTTCCCGGACCGGGGCACGAACCCGTGTCGCCTGCATGGGCAGGCAGACTCTCAACCACTGCGCCACCAGGGAAGCCCAGTTATCTATTTTTGAAAGTAATAAATCTTATGACTCTACTCCCTTTGTATGGGTGTAATGAAACTGCACCTTTCCTCCAGATGACCCCGTGGGTTTCATTTCCCCACAGAGGGAGTTTGGATGCTGAGGGAGCTACCTGCCCACCCTGTGTAGGCGGCTTGTGCCCCCTGGCCAACGAGAAATTAACACTTTATTTGGGCTTTAAACCCTCCCCCCACCCCTGAAAATCTGGTAAGCTGTGCTGGTCCACAAGAGTCAATGCTTGTCCTTGGGTTTGAATAGGTTTGGACTGAAGCAAGTCATGAAGCCTGTTATATAGAACGCTCTTCCCTCTCTGCCTGTATCTTACCACTGGAAAAGGTGGGAAGGGCAGCACAGGCACAGCTTTCAGCGGGATGTGCTCTTCATCCGCACCCAGAGTGCCGTTCCCAACCCTCTCACGTAGGGCAGAAACGCTGAGTCCGAACGCAGGTGGAGAAAGAAAATGGGAAAGGAAGAGGAAACAAAAGATGGCGGACTCCTGCACAGAAGCAGGGCCTGCCACATAGACTTGGGTCACAGGGAAGAAAGAGGTAGAACCACCACACCTGGTGTTCTGACCCTCTATCTGACTGTGACTATCAGTCCTGGCTGTGAGCCCATGGCAAGTTGATTAACCCCCAACTGCCCTCCTTTTCTCATGTGTACAATGGGGATAATTATACTAGTCCCCCCACCTCAATTAATGGGGGTGAGGATTCAAAGACATTGTGTGTATAAAGGGCTTTCAGTGGTGCCAGGCACAGCGAGGGCTCAACTGGCGGCAGCTGGGTCATCATCAATGCTCCTCGACTCCACCCACCACCAGAGGTAGCCGACCTGAGGTCTGAGGCATCCCTGGCAATTCCACCTCCCGACCTGGAGTGAGAAAGAGAGAAGGCCAGAGAGTTGGGGGACTTTGTATACCGGAGGCCACAGCGCTGGAGAGCAAGTTTAGGATCTCAGAACATCAAAAAGACCCTTTCAAAATCATCCAGCTCAGGCTCCTTCAATTCAGATGGGGACGCTGAACTCCAGGCAGCAGAGGAGATGATCTAAGTCGAGTAGAGCAGGAGAAGGAAGAGAGATATATTGCTGACTTCCTGTGTGCCAGGCACCACGGTAAGCCCTTGGCACACATTGTCTCGTCGAATCCTCCCAATCAGCCAGTGACTCATGTGCCGTCATTACTCTGAGGTTCCAGATGAGCAGCGTTCAGAGGATGATGCAACTGAGAAACAGGGGCACGGGGCGAGGTAAAGGTCAGGCGGCCCCGTTCCCCAGCCCGCGGTTCTCATCCACCAGGCAATCCTGTGCCCCCGTTTTTATTTTTATTTTATTTTATGTTTTAGATATTTATTTCTTCATTTATTTATTAATTTAGGCTGTGCCAGGTCTGAGTTGCCGCAGGCGGGATCTTAGTTGCGGCATGCAGACTTCTTAGCTGCGGCATGCATGCAGGATCTAGTTCCCCAACCAGGGATCAAACCTGGGCACCCTGCATTGGGGGGGGGGGCGGAGTCTTACCCACTGGACCACCAGGGAAGTCCCTGTGCCCCCCTTTTTGTTTGTATTTTTTTTTGCGGTACGCGGGCCTCTGACTGTTGTGGCCTCTCCCATTGCGGAGCACAGGCTCCGGACACGCAGGCTCAGCGGCCATGGCTCACGGGCCCAACCACTCCGTGGCATGTGGGATCTTCCCGGACCGGGGCACGAACCCGTGTCCCCTGCATGGGCAGGCAGACTCTCAACCACTGTGCCACCAGGGAAGCCCCCTGTGCCCTCCTTTTTAATGTCATGAAATTATTCAGACATCCGCCCCCGCCAGAATCCTCCAACCACCACCCTGTGGAGGATGACTGTTCCCTTGGAGTGGGGATCACTGTGCAGATAAGGCTGAGTCTTGGAAGCGAGGCAGTGGAGTAAATAAGAAGCGTGGGCTGTGGAGTCTGGCTGCCTGGTTGGAAGCACCCACTGTGTGACCCTGGACGAGAGGCTTGCCTCTCCACATCCCCGCTTTGTCTCCTGTAAAGAAGGGATGTTAATACTCCCCACCCGGACTTCCCTGGTGGCACAGTGGTTAAGAATCTGCCTGCCAATGCAGGGGACACGGGTTCGATCTCTGGTCAGGGAAGATCCCACATGCTGCGGAGCAACTAAGCCCATGCGCCACAGCTACTGAGCCTGCGCTCTAGAGGCACCGAGCCACAACTACTGAGCCTGCGTGCTACAACTACTGAAACCAGCACGCCTAGAGCCCGTGCTCCGCAACAAGAGAAGCCAATGCAATGAGAAGCCCGTGCACCGCAATGAAGAGTAGCCCCCGCTCACCACAGCTAGAGAAAGCCCGCGCACGCATCAAAGAAGACCCAATGCAGCCAAAAATAAATAAATAAATAATTTTTAAAAAAGGAAATACTCCCCACCCATCCCTCAGGGCGGTGGCGATCATCTGTGGAAAGAGCTTCAGGGATTGCCTGGTCCAGGCAGTGGCCTTGGGGTGACGGGACTCTGTGTTCTGCAGGTGGGCTCCTTCGGGAACGGCACAGTGCTCAGGGACAGCTCAGAGGTGGAGCTGGTGATGCTCCTGAGTGGTTTCCACAGCTTCCAGGAGGAGGCCAGGCACCACGACGACGTTCTGAGCCTGCTATGTGAAAAGCTCAGGTATTGCCAGGACCTCCTGAGCCTCCAGCTCCAGGACCTGAGGCTGGTCCAGGGAGTCCACTCTGCTGTCGCCTTCACCATCCAGTCCTGGGAGACTGCGGAGCCCATCACTGTCACCATCGTGCCGGCCTACAGGGTCCTGGGTAAGCGGAAGCCCACCAGACTCACACGACCACCCTCCCGGGGGACCCGCAGCTTCCTCACCTCTCCTTCGTGGCCACGTGCAGACACCTGTATTCACCCATTCAACCCATGTCCTGTGCTGGGTGCTGGGTGACCACAGTGCCTGGGACTGACTCAACTCTGGCTGTCCTGTGGCTCAACTTAGGAAACAGATTTATCAAAGAATCACACAGATAAATATATGATTGGAGAGGAAGTGAGAGCCATGGAGGGGAAGGAGTAAGAGCAACCCTGGGAGCTTCTGAAACATTTACCCCGGGGGCGGGGCCTGTCATTGTCTGTGCTTTCCCGGAAGCAGAGCCTGAGACAGGCATGTGAGGATAAGCAGTCCCAGGAGATGCTGGTGGGGAAGCAGGGGAGTGAGACGGAAGGCGGGGAGCACGACAAGATGCAGGTTGAACTAGTCACCGTGCTGAGCAGCTGGGCTTGTGCCCTGCAGAGCTCTGGGAAAAGTGCAGAGCACGTCTCCCCAGTGGGTTGTTGAGTGTTTCATCCACCAGCTTCTGCTTCCCATCAGCCATTGGCTGAGAGCTGCTTCCCAGGAGCACCGATGGCACTAGTAACGGTATCAGCTACAAGCTCAGATGATCCAGCTTTCATCTGGTGCACTGGCTCCTCTTAACTAGAGTGGCTGCTGGGAGTTGCTCCATGGAGGAAGTGTCAGAATTGGGGTCCCATCTGAGCCAGAAAGAGACAGTGGGAGGCATAAGTGTTAGTGATGTACGCCCCACCCTTCAGCAAACGTGCTCTCTGAGCCCAGCTTTCTTATATGGAATTAGTCCTTCCCTATGGTGATGGAAGCTTCATATAAATCGCTGAGAGATCCAAAACAGACATTAAGGGAAACTGAGGGTGTTGGGCACATCAAGAGAGGACAATAGTCCTTGAGTAGCCTGAGGAATAGAAAACCCACTTTAAAAAAGTGTATTTTATTGAAGTCTAGTTGATTTACAATGTTGTGTTAATTTCTGCTGTACAGCAAAGTGAGTCAGTTATCCATAATATACACCATTATGTTTTATCACAGCATATTGAATCTAGTTCCCTGTGCTGTACAGTAGGACCTTGTTGTTTCTCCATCCTATGCATAATAGTTTGCATCTACTGATCCCAAACTCCCAATCCATCCCTCCCCCACCCACCCTCCCCCTTTGGTAACCATAAGTCTGTTCTCTATGCCTGTGAGTCTGTTTCTGGAAAACTCACTTTTGATTCTCCGGAAGGACAACCAAGAAGGCAAACTGTTAGTCTCTTAAGCTATGTGGTCCCAGGTCTCCCTGGAGAGATACTCCAATAATTACCAGTCTCTGCCCCATGGAGTAGTCAGCAACCTGGGGCTTCCTGAGCCCTCACTCTCTCCCCTTCGCCTCCTCTCTCTTCAGGGCCTTCTGTTCCCAACTCTCATCCCTCCCCAGAGGTCTATGTGAGTCTGATTAAGGCCTGCGGTTCCCCTGGACATTTCTCCCCATCCTTCAGCGAGCTGCAGAGAAACTTCGTGAAACGCCGGCCCGCCAAGCTGAAGAGCCTCCTGCGGCTGGTAAAACACTGGTACCTGGAGGTGAGGAGGCTGCCAGGCTGGCGGTAGGAGCGGAAGATGGAGGAGGGAGGGGAAGAAAAAGGCAGGAACCATATCTGTCATCTCGGGAAACTGCACCAAGAGGCAATGGAGGTGGGGTGCGAGAGAAGGCTCACCTTTTTTTTTTTTTTTTTTTTTTTTGCGGTACGCGGGCCTCTCACTGTTGTGGCCTCTCCCGTTCGGAGCACAGGCTCCGGACGCGCAGGCTCAGCGGCCATGGCTCACGGGCCCAGCCGCTCCGCGGCATGTGGGATCTTTCCAGACCGGGGCACGAACCCGTGTCCCCTGCATCGGCAGGCAGACTCTCAACCACTGCGCCACCAGGGAAGCCCAAGGCTCACCTTTTAAAATGTGAACATGGCAGAAGATGAAGATGAAGAAGGAGGAAGGAGAGGAGGGGGAGGAGAAAGAAACAGAGGAGGAAGGAGAGAAATGAGAAACATACTGTATTTCGAAGAACGAGTGCTTGTAATGGTCCAGCTAAAGTCCAGTGCTGGCTAAGGCCAACTTCTCTGGGCTCTCTGGACATTAATCTCAGCTGATTAAGGACTAACAAGCGGAAAAATTCGTTTAATTCCACACTGCACCAATTCCCCCTCCAAATGATTGAGTTCCTGAGTCTCGTGATCATTACTGAGTGAGTACATCCACAGCAGCTACTTTTTAGATTTCACATATGATGTCTGCATGGTACCAGGTATATTTCAAACTACCCAGATGAACATGTCATCTGAACTTATGAAAGGAAGACTCAGAAACAAACAAAAAATGAGAAAGAAAGAAAAAAGATGCTTTCTTATTTTTTAAAAAATGGTAAGGGTCAGCTTTTAGAAAGACCAGTCCAGTCCAAAAAGAAAAAAAAAGTATTTAAAGATAAAAATCAGAATATTACCAAAGTTAGTTTATAGTTGGTATGTTTATGGTGGAAAAGCAGTCGTTTTCTTACATGATTATCACTTCTACCAAGGTTGTGATGTATCTTCAGATGTTAGCATCACTGAAGCCAAGAATGAAATTGGTTTTTTTGGTCAGTCAGTCACTTAAGAGGAATTGATCCAAGGTTTTGAGGAATTGATCCAAGGTTTTGTGGATTTGGAGAGCTAGAACTCAACAAAATGATCTGTTTGCTTTGTTTGTCTGTCTGTCTAAGTGTACAAAGTGTTTTCTTCCTGTATATGACTTGCACATATTGTAATGTCCACAGAACAACGTATCAGCTTTACTTCTATAGCCCTTTCTTTGTTCAAGTCTCTGCCACTAAGGGACTTCCCCGGCGATCCAGTAGTTAAGACTCCATGCTTCCACTGCAGGAGGCACAGGTTTGATTCCTAGTCAGGGAACCAAGATCCCCATGTGGCCAAAAACAAACAAACAAGCAAACAAAAAAACCCCAAAAGTTTCTGCCTCTAAGACAAGAATTTGTCTGCATATGGTTTTTTGAAGCAGTTTTTTGATTCAGTATTATTATTTATTTATTTTTGGCTGTGTTGGTTCTTTGTTGCTGCGCCCAGGCTTTCTCTAGTTGCAGACGAGCGGGGGCTACTCTTCGTCGCGGTGCGCGGGCTTCTCCTTGCAGTGGCTTCTCTTGTTGCAGAGCACGGGCTCTAGGCGCGCGGGCTTCAGTAGTTGTGGCTCATGGGCTCTAGAGCGCAGGTTCAATAGTTGCGGCGCGTGGGCTTAGTTGCTCCGCGGCATGTGGGATCTTCCCTGACCAGGGCTCGAACCCGTGTCCCCTGCATTGGCAGGCGGATTCTTAACCACTGTGCCACCAGGAAAGTCCCTGATTCAGTATTATTAATTTGATGTTTTCTTTTATTTGAGAACTTTTATGTAGCTAAGTGTTACGAGATGTGTTTGTTGATCAATACTTAAGGACACAAAGAATTCATGTTGTATGTTAAACAAAACTAGAATCCCGTGATGCTAAAAAGGTTGATAGTTCATTTTTGTCTGGAAACGTAACATCACAGGAGTTGTCGTTCACTTTCATGGTTCAAAATTATTTTATGATTCTTACCAACTCATCTACTGGGGTCAGGGACCAAGGAACATGTAAGTGAGCTTCTCTGGGTTCTAGTCACCAAATCTTAACTGTAAGAATATCACTGATCTCAGAGATGCCCAAGTTTGTGCATGCTCATGACAAACTAAAAAGTGTTACTTTGACTATCTATAATTCTGGGCTTTCATAAGCCTTGCAACAGTATCAGTTTCCAAGAGGGACTTTTGAGCATCATTTCCGCATGTGAAGAGCTGTCCTTGATTTCTTTTGTGTTTTAATTTACCAACAAGCTGATGTTTATGTTCTATCTTTTGAAGTATTTAATTCAGTTCCATTTTGGGAAAAAGATGGGGCTTTCCCCAGTGTTTTGGCTGAGCTTTTGACATAAGTGTTTTGTTTGGTTGTTTTTTTGTTTTGTTTTGGAGGGTTTTTTGTCTTTGGCCATTTTAAGTGTACAAGTCAGTGGCATTAATTACATTCACAATGTTGTGTAAATATCACCATTATTTCCAGAACTTTTTTTTATCATCCAAAACAGAAACTATACCCATTAAACAATAACCTCCCATTCTACCCTCCCTCCAGCCCTGTAATCTCTATTCTACTTTCTATCTCTATGAACTTGACCGCTCTAGGGACCTCTTATAAGTGGAGTCATACAATATTTGTCCTTTTCTGTCTGATCCTTTTTTTCCTTTTTGGCCATGCCACGCGGCATGCGGGATCTTAGTTCCCCTGACAGGGATGGAACCGTGCCCCCTGCAGTGAAAGGATGAGTCCTACCCACTGGACCACCAGGGAATTCCCTGTGTCTGATTCTTAACCGTGGGATTATCATACCTAATTGGATGAAATTTCTGACATGAATACAAGTTTACTTATACTTTTGATTTATTCTTTTTTCAAAAAAACTAAATTTATTTATTTATTTTTGGCTGCGTTGGGCCTTCGTTGCTACCCGTGGGCTTTCTCTAGTTGCAGCGAGCTGGGGCTACTCTTCGTTGCAGTGCGCGGTCTTCTCATTGCGGTGGCCTCTCATTGCGGAGCACGGGCTCTAGGCGCGCGGGCTTCAGTAGTTGTGGCTCGCAGGCTCCAGGGCGCAGGCTCAGTAGTTGTGGCGCACAGGCTTAGTTGCTGTGTGGCATGTGGGATCTTCCTGGACCAGGGCTCCTACGCATGTCCCCTGCATTGGCAGGTGGATTCTTAACCACTGAGCCACCAAGAAAGTTCCGATTTATTCTTGATTTATCTAATTCTATCCTGGTAGGAAGGAGGACAGATTTTTTGAACGTATGTAAACGCTACATATTCCTGAAAAGGAACTTAATAAAGACACTTTGTGAATATTAAGCCATCATTCTGAATAGTTTTATAAACAAGGCCAGGCTTCCCTGGTGGCGCAGTGGTTGAGAGTCCGCCTGCCGATGCAGGGGACGCGGGTTCGTGTCCCGGTATGGGAGGATCCCACGTGCCGCGGAGCGGCTGGGCCCGTGGGCCATGGCCGCCGAGCCTGCGCACCCGGGGCCTGTGTTCCGCAGCAGGAGAGGCCACAACAGTGAGAGGCCCGCATACTGCAAAAAAAAAAAAAAGAAATCTTTCAGAAGCCTAAATAGATTAAAATGGAGCTGCTTAGGCTGGCGTGCTGATGACAGAGCCCAACCTGCTCACTCCTTGGGACACCCCTTTATCACTCAATTTCCGGGAGTTATGTCAAGCACAGTTTGAAACCAACTGGAGTAACCTAGCTGCTTAATTCTAAAATGGAGAAACCCATTTAGGGCCAGAGAGGGAAAGTGACTTGGCCAAGACTACGCAGCCATTAGGTAGCAGAGCTGGGACCACAACTTGGATTTTTCTAGTTTCTGGTTCAATGTCATCCTTATAAGGAATCTTGGGGTCTCGCTCTCTCTTCCCATGTCTTTCAACAGTGCGTGAAATCCTGGTGCCTTAGGGCCAAGCTACCCCCTCTCTATGCCCTCGAGCTACTGACCATCTATGCCTGGGAAGTGGGTACTCAGGAGGAGGCATGTTTCGGGTTGGACAACGGCCTGGCCACCGTGATGAGACTACTTCAGCAGTATAAGTTACTCTGTATCTACTGGACCAACTACTACACGTTCCAGAACCCGATCATTGAGGACTTTGTCAGAAAACAGCTCAAAAAAGAGAGGTACTAGATCACTGCATGCCAACCACATCTCAAAGAGAAAAAGAAAGAGAATTAAGGGAAAGGTGGTATCGAGTTTTCTGGGTGGGCTTTATTAAGTAGGAAAGCTGATATCTCACCCTGACACACTTGACATCTCAAGTTGACTGCCTTTCAAAATTGCAAGGACCTTAGGGGCTATAAGCCTTTTCCTTGTTCCTCGAGCCACCACCCCACCCTACCTTAGCCCTCTTGCCCTCAGAAGACCATTTCAGAAAAACATTTCAGAAAAGCTAAGCTACCTTAGCTTTTTCGTGACAGCACGGGAAACTGGAAAGAACCAGGGAGACCCAAGTGTAAGCCCAGCTCCACCATTTTCTCATCTCTATTCCTCATCTGTAAAACAGGAGTAATTGGCACCAAACATGCAGGACTGTTGGGAGAGTCAGACAAAATATTTGTAAAGGGCCTACAGTATCTAGCCTATGGTAGATGCCAGATAAATGTTGTAGCACATGCTGCCTGTACCCATTCGTATCCCCTGGGCCTTTACTGTTTCCAGGAAGGCTGGTTCAACCTCCAGCTGTCAGCACCTGCGTCCCTTTGCCTGTGGGTTTTCAGCTTCCCCCAGTGACTGGTGGAAGTTGGTGTATAAATACCCCAGCTCCCTCCCATCTCAGATGGAGGGACTCTCTTTGGGACACATGTTCTCTACTACTTCCCAGAGTCCAGCCTGGGGGACTAGCCCCCAGTTGCTCACAGTGGTAATCACCTTGACACATACCCTTTACTGGCATCCTTCCCTTCCCTGTCTCACTTTCCCACTCTCTTATTGGTGCTTCCTGGTATCTCCTTCCAAATAAATGACTTGCACTCAAATCCTGATCTTAGGATCTGCTTCTGGGGGAACCCAGCCTGGGACATCTCTTTACATTAGAAGTTTTAGGTCAATGCAAGCAATATCGCAAGGTTGTTTATTATTCCCTTATGTGAGTGTCGGGTCTTTTTTTACAACGGAGAAAAACCTGGCCTCCTAATGAAAAGAGGATTTATTGTAAGGATGCCCAGAAAATTGACCTTGGAAAACCACTGGGACCTGAGGCAAATCTATAGACTCCCCTTCTCTCTGTTGCTCACTCTTATTGCCCACGTGCTCCCTTTCCTCTCACTGCTTCTCTCTCCACACCTGTTCGGCTCCCCTCTTACTCCTAGTTGATGAGGAACCTCCATCATTCCTGGTCCAAACTCCAGAGGGAACAAGTCTGATCTCTGGGCACAGGGCCTGCATATCAGGTCACCTGGTGGGTCACTTTGGGTCAGATGACCCCACCCCATAGGTCAGCGTGTTATTACTCTAAATGAGGCAGGACCATTCAGGGAGTCAGGGATGTTGGGAGTTGAGAACATGGAGCCTAAGGTGTCTAGTTCATGTCAGTAGCCTGCTATCATGTTGTGTCACTTAGATAAAAATCTCAGCTCCCACCTAAGTCAAAAGCTCCTGGAGTACAAGGGCCAGGTCTTGATCATGGGCTTGCCATCCAGCACATGTGGTCACCCCAAGCAACCCAAATAGGCTATTAGACCCCCTTCAAGCCAATATTCTTTAAAGTATTTATTCAACATTTACCTAGAGGAGAGATGCTTGGAGACAGCCCAACCTCTCCTCTGTTGAGGCAGAGGAGATGGGTAAGAATCCCTAGGGATAACCTAGGGAGGTCTGTGCCTCAGTTTCCTCATCTGTAAAATGGGGGAAAATCATCATCACCATCATCATCATCATAGGCCCTACCTTATAGAATTGCTGTAGGGATTAAAATAGGTTAATTCACATAGGGTTTGAGCCCATGCCTCAATAAACATCAGTAAATAGTGGTGGTGGTGTTACTGTCATCCAAAGCAATTCAGCAGCTCTAGCCTTGAACTCACTTATGTAGCCTGTTCAGCAAAATGAAGGCTCTGAACTTGAGGCCCACCTGCCTGAGTGGGCCACTGTTACTGTTCCAGCATGCCTTTGGAGCTCCCACCCTCCGTACACCTCAAAAATTCCTTGCAAACACCTAAAGCACTCTACCCAAGAGGAATTCTTGGAAACAGAATCCTCTCCATTCTGTTACTCTCCGGCAATGTTTTTGGGCCCTCCTAGACTGACAATCCTGGGCCCTGGACATAGCAGATGCTCAGATGATTGCCAAGAAGGTTTCTTTCTGGCTTGCGGGCCTCCAAACCAGAAAGAACCTGGGCGCCTTCTCTCTGTGTTGCAGGCCTATCATCCTGGATCCGGCTGACCCCACCCACAATGTGGCAAAAGGCTACAGATGGGACATAGTCGCTCAGAGGGCCTGCCAGTGCCTGAAACAGGACTGTTGCTATGACAACTACGATAACCCAGTCCCCAGATGGAACGTGAAGGTAATGGCTCCTCTCTGGGATGCCAGGAGCTTGAAGCTCAGAATGAGATAACTGCATAGTATTTAATTCTGTGTCGATGGAGCCAAGAGGACTTTAGTGTCAGTTTGAGGCCTGGCTGCACCACCTACCAGCTCTGTGAACTTGGGGAAATTATTCAACTGTCTGAGCTTCAGGTTCCTTATCGTCAAATTCTTGTTTTCCTGTTTTTTCTTCTTCCCATAACCTACCAAAGAATCACTGGGATTCTTGGCTCTCAGTCATTCTCTGCATAAGCTGAGCCCAGGCAAGTCAATTCAATCAGGTGTTTTGTGCCAGCACCAGGCTTGGGGTTGATGGGGGGTGACCAAGGGGGCAACAATGGTTCAGAAATAAGACATGGCCACAACCCTTAAGAAACTTGCCAGATGGAAGCAAACTTGCACAAAACTGCTAAATAGAATCACCAGAGAAGATACTCAGAAAACAAAAAACTGCCATATAATATTATAATGTGATGCCAAACCCACAGTACAGGTAAAGAACATAATAATCTATTATGCTTTGCTTTATGATTTGCATAGCACTTGTTCAGGGACAAGTCTATAAAATAGAAAGGTCAAGTAGTATTATTATCTTTATCGTTACTATCCCCATTTTACAGATGAGGAGATTGAGGCTCAGAGAGGTAAAGTGAATTAACCAAGGTCACACTGCTAAGAAGCAGCAGAGCCAGAACTCACACCCAGGTCTTTGTGGGGCTGCGGAATCGGAAAATAAATGTCATCATCATAAGTCACCAAGGAAGATTCCTTGAAAAAATTAAGGCATGAGGTGGGCCCTAAAAGCCAAGGACGGATGTAGACACTCAGGACAAAGGGTACTCCATCCAGGGAGAGGGTCAGGGTAGGGGATGAGGGGCAAAGGACTACAGTTGTGTGCAAAAGACTGAGGTGCTTAGAGCAGAAGGCAGAAGCAGAATCAGGGGCTCCCTAATAAGGAGCAGAGATTACAAACTGGGGACCCACCAGCCATATGAGGCCCACAGATGGGCTGAAAAGTATATGCTTTTGGATTTTTCCTGAATATAAAAACCATCACGAAAAGATTTTTATCTTGACAAATCAGAAGACTTGGCAATGCTGGGCCTATATTCCTTCTTAAAAGGATCAGCTAGAGGTCGGCCCACCATTCCCCTCCCCCAGCACCTTCCAGATGTTGCTCTTCAGACATCTGGGGCTCTCAGGCCCTTGAGTGTGGCCTCCGGTGGTGAAGAACAGACTTTGGAGTCTGGCTGACCTCAGTTCAAATACCCGCTCGTGTGGGCAGAAGACCTAAATAGACATTTCTCCAAAGAAGACATACAGATGGCCAACAAATACATGAAAAGATGCTCAACATCACTAATCATTAGAGAAATGCAAATCAAAACCACAAACCTCACGCCGGTCAGAATGGCCATCATCAAAAAATCTAGAAACAATAGATGCTGGAGAGGGTGTGGAGAAAAGGGAACCCTCCTGCACTGTCGGTGGGAATGTGAATTGATAGAGCTACTATGGAGAACTGTATGGAAGTTCCTTAAAAAACTAAAAATAGAACTACCATATGACCCAGCAATCCCACTACTGGGCATATGCCCTGAGAAAACCATAATTCAAAAAGATACATGTACTATAATGTTCACTGCAGCACTATTTACAATAGCCAGGACATGGAAGCAACCTAAATGTCCACCAACAGATGAGTGCATAAAGAAGATGTGTCACATATGTACAGTGGAATATTGCTAAGCCATAAAAAGGAACGAAATCGAGTTATTTGTAGTGAGGCGGATGGACCTAGAGTCCGTCATACAGAGTGAAGTAAGTCAGAAAGAGAAAAACAAATACTGTATGCTAACGCATATATATGGAATATGAAAAAGCAGTATTGATGAACCTAGTGGCAGGGCAGGAATAAAGACGCAGACGTAGAAAACGGACTTGAGGACATGGGGGGTGGGGAAGGGGAAGCTGGGATGAAGCGAGAGAGTAGCATTGACATATATTCACTACCAAATGTAAAATGGATGGCTAGTGGGAAGCTGCTGCATAGCAAAGGGAGATCAACTCGATGCTTTGTGACCACCTAGAGGGGTGGGATAGGGAGGGTGGGAGAGAGGCTCAAGAGGGAGGGGATATGGGGATATATGTATACATATAGCTGATTCACTTTGTTGTACAGCGGAAACTAACACAACATTGTAAAGCAATTATACTCCAATAAAGATGTGGAAGAAAAACAAACAAACAAATACCTGCTCTGCTCCTCACTACTTTTGTGATGGTCAATAAATGGCATAACCCTGCTCAGCCACAGTTTCCTCATCTGTAAAATGGGCTAATAGCAGAACCAACCTCATAGGGCTGCTGTGAGAATAAAATACATTAAGAAGAGGATGAACGGCACCCAGCACAGGGCCTGGAAGGTGATTGGAACCCCCTAAATGTTTGCAGCTGCTGCTGTCGTTGTAAAGATGAGGACAGGTAAAGGGCACTTTTGTACTCAGACAGAGAGGTGTGGACTTAACCCCTCTTTGTCCTCTCCCTTCCAGGGGGCACGAGACATCCAACTGACAGTGGAGGAGTGGGGTTCCTCGGATTTCATCATCATGGTGAACCCTTATGACTCCATAAAGAAGGTTAAAAGGAAGATCCAGTGGAACCTGGGCTCCACATCCCTACAGCGTCTGTCCTTCCAGGAGCCCGGTGGGGAGCGACAGCTCCTCAGTAGCCAGTACTCCTTGGCCGATTACGGGGTTTTCTCCGACACTCGCATCTGTCTGCTGCAGACCATCTCCCCTGAGATCCAGGTCTTTGTGAAGAATCCCAGTGGTGGGAGCCACGCCTATGCCATTTACCCTAATAGCCTTGTCCTGAGCCTGAAGCTGCAGATTGAAGTCAAGGAGGGGCTGCTCAGAGAGGAGCAACAGCTAGAGTTCCAAGGCCAAGTCCTGCAGGATGGGTGGAGTTTGATGAGCTATGGTGTCCAAGACAGCACCACCCTCACGCTGAAGAAAGAAGGAAAGAAGAACCCAGCTAGTTCCTCTGAAAGACCTCTCTGTGCATTTCTGCCATTTAATCCAGACCCCATCAGTTCCACCTAACCTTGCCAGTAGACGGATGACGAGGGACATGAGAGACTAGATATACAAACGAACAATGGCCAGACCATATTCGACAATAGAACTCTGACCCACAAGCTCTGCAGCCACCAGCCCGAAGCCAAACCACAATGCCTGCATCAATCAAGCCCAAACCATCAGGATTTGGTCAATAACTGCCAGCTTCCTTATTCCCTCCCTTCCAATTTAGGATCGATGAAAGAAAGCCAAACAAGCTCCCTAACCAATCACATAGGACAGCCTGCTTCTGCTTAGCCCGCCTCCAGCTTTCCTGTGCAAACAGCCTCAGTCAGGGTATGCCTGAAGCCTTCCCTTTTTCCCACTATAAAGCTGTCCCACCGCCCTGCTTGCATTGGAGTCTCTGCCAAAGGCAACAGATGGTGGCTGATTCCCTGGCTATAGCAAGTTGGGAATAAATAATCTTTGTTTGTTCTCTTTCGGATGGTCTTCATTTCTTTCCACAGATGCTAAGGCTGTCCTGGCATTATTGCTTAAACATTTGAGCCTCTCAACTCTGGAAAGTGAGGACTGTAGGGAAACTGAGATGAAGAAAAGCAAAGTCTGGGAGAGCGAGGATGATGTGGTGTTAAAAGTCCCCTTGGACTTCCCTGGTGGCACGGTGGTTAAGAATCTGTCTGCCAATGCAGGGGACACGGGTTCGAGCTCTGGTCTGGGAATATCCCACATGCCACGGAGCACCTAAACCCGTGCGCCACAACAAGAGAAGCCACCACGATGAGAAGCCTGCACACCGCAACAAAGACCCAACACAACCAAAAGTAAAAATATAAATTTTTAAAAATCCCCTCAACTTATTTACAAAACAGAAGTAGAGTCACGGATGTAGAAAACAAACTTATGGTTACCAGAGGAAGGCAGGTAGGGTGGTGAGGGATAAATTGGGAGATTGGGACTGACATATACACACTACTATATATAAAATAGATGACTAATAAGAACCTGCTGTATAGCACAGGGAATTCTTCTCAATACTCTGTAATGGCCTATATGGGAAAATAATCTAAAATGAAAAAAAAAGAGTGGATATATGTATATGTATAACTGATTCACTTTGCTATACAGCTGAAACTAACACAACATTATAAATCAACTATACTCCAATATAAAAACAAACAAACAAATTCCCTCAACTCCTGCAATACACACACAAACAGTACCTAATTGTCCAAGGATGTAAGGAAAGTAATAGCATCTTTAGCATCAAAGGACATCATGTGATCAGGTTTACTCCAATCAACCCATTAAAAAGTTTGCTTTTTCCCCCCTCCCCTTTGCCCCACTTTCTAAGGGACTACTCACCGTAGGGGGGAAAAATGTACTTTATAATTGGTTCTCAATAGTCTCTGGGCAATTTATCAATAGCAGCCTGTTTCCCACCTCTTTTTGCCTTCAGGGGCGGAAAGAGTGCCTCCTTTCCATGGAGCAGACAGGTGAGTCCATCCCACACCCTCTGTATCCTTTATAAAGCCCAGTATAGCCCACATTGTAGGTAGTGGACCAATTCTTGTTTAATAGAATGATGAATAAGTTACCTTCCTCTCTTTCATGATAGGAAAGCTGAGGCCAGAGAGTTTATTTTTAAAAAATTTTGACACACTTAGCTTCAAAGATAAAACACAAAGAAAAGCATTCCAAAGACAAAAGTGATTTTGTTCATATTTTATATTGGAGTATCTTAACTGTGGAGATTCTAATGTGTCGGTCCTGGGGGGATCTTACGAGTCAGTATTTTAAAGTTTCCCAAATGTTTCCGATGTGCAGGTTGAGTGAAGTCCTGAGCTAGAAAAACGCAGAATGTTTCCCAAACCATATTGTGCAACAGAATCACCTAGGATAGTGCCTCTCAAACTTTAATGTGCACACAAATCACTTGGAGATCCTGTTTAAATGCAAGTTCTGATTCAGGAGGTCTGGGCTGAAGCCAAGATTCTGCATTTTCTAACAAGCTCTGGAGTTTGCCGGTGCTGCTGGTTCACGGATTATACACTGAGTAGCAGCAAGGCCCTAGGATGTTGGAGGAAATACAGATTCCTGAGTCCCACTCTCGGGGATTCTGATTCGCCTAGTTTTTAGTGAGACTCAACAATCTGCATTTTAAAAAGTTCCCTAAGGTGCTCTTGATGCCCAGACGGATTTACCAAAACCTGGGAACCAATCCTGGCTCATTAACCCCTTGTGTGACCTTAAGCAATTCTTTCCTCTCTAGAGGTCTCATTTTCCTCCTCAAGGATAGATAAGTTGATTTCTTAGGCCCTTCCAGCTCTCACGTTTAAGGAAACCTCCATAACAGTTTAGGACCAATGGCGGCCTGAGTCTGAGAACTACAATCCCCACAATGCGCTGTGCTGCTCCGCTCCCTTGTGGGATCTTGAAAGAGGATCGCTCCTGGAGGCACTCCCCACAATCCTTTGCGGTGCTTCAAGGTGGCGGCGCCCACTGGCGCCATGAGCGATCTGGAGAGCAGCAGCAGCAGCAGCGATGCGGAGGAGCTGGACCGGTGCCGCGAGGCGGCGATGCCGGCCTGGGGCTTGGAGCAGCGCCCGAGGGGCCCGGAGAAGCCAAGAGCCGGTAGGGGACTATGTTCGGGGAGTCTGGCCGAAGGGCGCAGGATCTTCCCCTGCGGCCTGAGGATGGATGGTGAAGAGGGAGTCCCTGGAATTAGACTTCTTTCCGCGAGGAGGCTCCAGGGCCTGGGTGGGGTTCAGAGTCAAAGCGCGGACAAGTTCAGCAGGGAGGGTTGTTCCATTATCCCCGTCAGAGAAACCAAGTCACCTGAATGTCTCTTGACTTTGCTTCCCTGGGTCCATCTTAACTGTCGCACTCTGGGCAGCCCACCACCTCTCCGAGGTGCCTGCGACCCTTACTGGGTTTTCGCGTCCAGCCTTTCCCCGCCTCCAACACTTTCTCACTCCCTGGGGCTGCCAGCGAGCTGTGTCCTACACGTCTCTCTGACCGTGACTCCCTAGTGCCTTGGAAATAAATCCCAAACCCCTTAACTTAAGGGTACCTAATCCCGGACAAAATCCAGAGGGTCCGTGAATCTGAATGGGAAAAATATTTCATCTTTACTTTCATTAATCTCTGTTTGAAATTTAGCATCTCTTTCCATCATGCATGTGAACAACAAGCCACAGTAGTTTTGGCAATACCTGTTACTTTGTCTTAACAAAAGTCGCAGATTTTCAAATCCCATTACAGTCTTTGCAGATACATCAGAAATATTTTATTCATAATAAAATGTTGAAAAAAATTATTTCCACTCATCCCTGCTTTTAAAATTACAGTAATTTTTAGACCCATCAGTAGATCTTATTTAATACATTAACGAAGAAGCACATATATTAATACTATCCCAAATTTGGCTTTTTACTATTAATGATAACTGAATTTCAGTATCATTGGTTTTCTTTGTAATCCTATGTGTGACATTTTTTGCATCTAAAACATTCTGAGAAGGGATCCAGGCTTTACCAGACTGCCAGAGCAGGCCATGGCAAAGAGCCCCTGCTTTTGTTGAAAAGGACTTACAAGCCCTTTGGTAATCCATTCCCTGCCTGCCTGTCCCTTTTTGCCTTCCTGCCATACTGCACACTTCCCGTAGGTAGGCTCCAGACCATACTGTGGGCACCACAACTCTGCAGTTTTCTTTTCATTTTCTATAGGCAGAAATGCCTTTCCATCCCCATCACTTACTAGCAGTAAGAAATTTGGGCAAGGTACTTAAATCTCACTGTACTTAAATTTCCTCATCTGTAAAGTGGGGGTAAAGGTAGTACCTAGCCCGTAAGGTTGAGAAGGAACTGAGATGATGTATGTGCAGTGCTTGGCGCACATTAAAGGCCCAATAAATAGCAGCAATTGTGTGATCGGTCTCTTTTCATGGACTGCTTTCCCCCTCCTGTCTGACTCCCATTCATCCTTTAATAATACAGCTGAGATACCATCTCTTCGGGAAAGCGGGGTTACATGCCTTCTCTCCACCATCATCATAATTTGTGTGATTCCCTTCGTATATAATGCTTTCCTTTCTTCTACAATTGCCTCTTTCTTTATCCTGTCTTTTTTCCTTTCATCCCTGCATCCCCAGCACCTAGAGTCAACTCTGGCCTGTACTTGATCCACAAATATTTATTGAGCGAGAGGTTACATGATGTGAACTTCACGAGGGCTGGTATCCCTTCACCATGGTATCCCCAGGGCCTACACAGTGGTCAGGAAAATAGTTCTTAAATAAATGAACTTGCCGGAAAGGCACCTCTAATGAATGTGGAGGCTGAGACCACAGCAAGACTCCCAGTCCAGTGATCAACATAACTGAGCCCCCTTCTTCTCTCTCTTCCACAGCACTTAGCACACAGCCAAGCACATAGTAGGCACTCAATAAATGCTGGAATCAAATTACACTTGCTTGTCCAGCATGGTGGTTAAGGGGGGGGCCTCTGGAGCCAGATGGCCTGGGTCCTCATCCCAAATCTGTCGCTTATTAGCTGTTTGACCCTGGCTAAGCTATTTTACATCTCCTTGCCTCAGTTTCCTCTTCTGCAAAATGGGGATAATGGTAACCCCCACCCCATGGGGTCATTGGAAAGATTCAATGAGTTATACATGTAAATCCCATAAAATAGTGCTCGGCACACAACTGATGCTATAGTCATTTCTTCTATAAATGCTTTGGTGTTCGTTATTTTCACAGGTGCTGCAAATACTCAGTTGCCAACCACCCAACCGAGCCTCAGGTACTGTGCACTTTGGGTTCACATTTCACGCATTCATTCATTGATATTGCTCCCCTGCTGTGTGCCAGAGGCTATTAGACCCTGGGATGTCGGTGCGAACCAGACACATGTCTTCCCCACCCTCATAGGGGCAGCTTCTGAGCTGGCAGGAAGTGAGGTCCTTTTTGTGTGTGTTGTAGGCACAAGGTGGATGAGCACGAACAAGACGGCAACGAGCTGCAGACCACCCCTGAATTCCGAGCGCACGTAGCTAAGATGCTGGGAGCCCTGCTGGACAGGTAACCTGCCCTTATTCATTAATACGAAGAGTAAGGGCTCCCATGGCCTGGAAGCTCAGAGTGTGTAAGTCGGCATCGCGGCAAGCATGTGGCATCTGTCACCTCATCGCTTCATAATCACTCTACCATGAAGGTCCTATCGTTGTCCTTCTTCTCTAGATGTGGCAACAGGCTCCCCTCTGTGAGAGGAAGCATTTGCTTGAAGTCACAGGGAGGAAGGAGCAGAGTGGCTTTGACTCCAAAGGCCCTGCTCTTAACCACTGTGCAATCCTGCTACCACGAGAGGAAGAGGGGAACCCGAGCTCATTCCCTCTGCAAGAGGGCAAGGGACCGACTGAATTCCTATTTCTTGGGTGCTTTCTGTATGCCAGGCACTGTGAGAATACAATCTGTAAAGATCCAGGGCAGCATTCCCAAAATAGGTGCCTAGAAATGCGAGTCCAGAGTGTGGCTCTTGACAAAAGGGGTCCAACAGCAAAGAGGTGGAGAAACGCTGCACTCTGCATACCCCCATGCCTGGGAGATTTAGATTCCTAATAGTGTGTTCAAGGCCCTGAGAAGTCCTGCAGTAAAGAGACCTGTGTAACTTTGTTTAGCCCAGCATCTTGTGAATTCATTTGGCCACAATGCCTCTGTTCCATGGATGACTGATGGCGTGTCATGGGACGTGTTCTGGGATACGCTGGTCTACATCCCCACTTGACAGAGCCCTAGCAGGGTTTTTGTTGTTGTTGTTGTTGTTTAATATTTATTTGGTGGCACCGGGTCTTAGTTGCCACTCCAGGGCTCCTTAGTTGTGACATGCAAACTCTTAGTTGCAGCATGCATGTGGGATCTAGTTTCCTGACCAGGGATCGAACCCGGGCCCCCTTCATTGGGAACGCGGCGTCTTATCCACTGTGCCACCAGTGAAGTCCCCAGCCTAGCAGGTTTTGAAAAGGAGATTGAGGGTGTTCAGGCCATAGTCCTTCAATTTGAAGTAGTCATTGAAAAAGGACAAATTAGCCTTCCCAAAGTGCACACCAGCTGCTCTTCCCAGACAGAATGTTGGGCCAGGCCTCAGCAGCCTGCACCCTCATGGCGTTAGTGCCAGTCCTCCAACCTGGGAACGTGTTAAACATGTTTAGGAAGGTCAATTAGCATCTCAACCCACGAGAGCGGTTTTTCTCCATGATGGTTCGGCTTCAGGGTGACCAGGGCCTGCCTGGCATTGCAGTGATCCACAATGGATGCTTCCCTAGGTGGAAATCCAACAGGATGCGGGTTACACGCGGTCAGGATATTCCCTGCAGTGTTCCCATATTTCTCTCCAAAGAAATGATACTCCACTTGGTCCCTTGTGTTAGATCAGGGTTTCTCATCTTGGCACTATGGACATTTTGGACTGGATCGTCCGTGGTTGTGCAGGGCTATACCGTGCATGTAGGATGGTTCGCAGCATCCTTGGCCTCTACCCATGTGATCCTAGTAGCGTCTCTCCACCAGCTGTGACAACCAACTGTGTCTCCAGTCATTGCCTGGTGTCCCCTGCAGACCAACGTTGAACCACTGGGTTAGATACTACCCAGGTCAGGGGCGGTGCCCAGTTGGGCCAGACCGCGTCTCCGCTCCCTCTCCCCAGACCGCGTCCCACACAGGACTTCGGGGAGGCCTCTGGCACCTACAGAAGGCAGTTAGGAGAAGCACCCAGTGCACTGCTGTGTTCGCTGCGAGGATGTTGCTGAGAGTGTCGGTCTCTGCGGTGCGTGTGAGGTGACTGCCCCGACAGCATTCCCCCAAGACCTGCTTCCTGGTCTCATCAGTTCTTCCCACTCTCGCTGTGCTTGTAGAGAAAGGGGGTCCTGTGAAGCTCATTGCTTATCTTGACAACAGTAGTCATCTTCAGCATCGTTGTAGCTGCTGTTTACTGAGCACTGGCTTGCAGCCAGGCTCTGTGCTCAGGGCTTGGTATCCACTGTCTCATTTAATTCTTGTGACAGCCCTCGGAGGCGGAGACTCTTATTACTCGCAGTGTAGAGACGGGTAACAAAGGCTCAGAGAGATGAAGTCCCTTGTTAGTAAGTGACAAAATCAGGATTCAAAACCCAGGTCTGAAGTCTGGAAAAGGTCGGTGGGTTGTAGCAAAGTCAGTTTCCCAGTTGTGATAATGGACCCTAGTTACACGCAGTGTCACCAGAGGGAGAAACGGGGTTGGGGGGAGTCCGTGGATCTCCCCGTATTATTTCTTGGCACTGTAAGTCAATCTACAATTAGCTCAAGTTTTTAAAAATTTAAAAAAAACAAACAACAACAAAAAAAACAGGTCTGCCCTGCTCTAGGAGCTGACCTCTGAACTGTTTTTTTCTAGACTGGTCATATTTCCCTTTTCGTGCTTGCTGCCAGGAAGTTCAGAACAAAATGTGTACCCTCTGTCTAGCAAGTGTGTAGGGCTTCCTGGCCACACGTCTGGCTCTTTCTGTCCTTCCTGCTCTTGTTTTCTCTTTGCCTTATTTGAAATTGCACTCATTTTGTTGTACTGTGAGTATCTTCAAAACTTCTTCAGCACTTTATGGAATAAAGTAGGGTTTAAACCAGTGAGGCATCGCAGTTTGAGCTGGCACTATGGACATTTGTGTCCCCATCAGGCCGGGGTGCTCTCCGCCTTTGCACTTAGTATCACATTACCCTACCCCCTCCACTTAAAGGGAGAAAGGCAAGTTTTAATTAAAAAGAATTTTCATTGTTACCTAGAATCTCATCTTAAATCCACCATCTCTTCCCTTAGCTCCATTACCATCTCAGAAGTAGTGAAGGAGCCAAGAAAGGCTGAGGTACCGAGAGGCGTCCTGGAGGATGATGGTGAGCGGTTATGCTTTCCTTTATTAAGCGCCTCCCGTGAGTCTGGAGCTGGGAAATACGTTTTTGGCATTTTATCTTCTTTCATCCCTGCAGCCCCTGTCCGAGGCATGTATTATGGTGATCCTGTTCACAGGGGGGAATCGTGAGGGGACTGGATCTCTGAGGAATGCAGACACTGGCCCGAGGTGACCCTAAGCAGGAGCGCCTAGCCACTGCACCCTGCAGCCTCTCCCACATGGGTCTCTGTCCCCTGCCCAGCTCATTAGCCACTCTGCGAGCTGCCTTAGGCGGGAGGCTCAGCTGCTGATTCCCTGAAGCCTCTGAGGGCTTGCTGACTTGATTCGGCAGCCGGCATCCCCTCAAGCACCCCATCCTCTCACTGCAGCAGGTAGCAAGTGTGCCTCTCATCCCACGAGGCACCGTTTTGTAGTTAGACAGGAGCGATGCCCGCTGGACTGGGAGCTCCTTGAGGGCAGAGACGGGGCAGCCTCGGCCCCTGGGGTGCCCCGGGCGGTGCTGACTCCGCCCCTGTGGGTTGCAGGCTTCCGCCTTTTCTTCACGTCCATCCCTGGAGGCCCTGAGAAGGAAGCTCCTCCCCAGCCCCGCCGGAAACGGTTGCCTTCCAGCTCCAGGTGAGATGGCACACCCACTCCTCCAGTTCCCTCGTTGTTGCCTGTGTTCTGTCTTGGCCAGTCCCCCTGCCCCCGAAATAACCAGGCCAACTCCAGTAAGGTCCAGGCCCAGAAGGAGCCCTGTCAGTAGCTGGGGAAATAGTACCTCAGTGGGCGGGGGAAGAGTTTCCACTGGCCGTTGGCTTTGGATGTTTACTGCTTTTCGAGCACCCGTCTTGTGCCGGACACTGCACTCCTGGGACATCCCTGTGAGGCCTGGGCTCTGTTAAGATCCCCAATTTATAGATGAAGACACTGAGGGTCAGAGAGGTTAAGTCACAATGTGAGGTCACACAGCCGTGAAGCAGAGAAGCCAGTATTGGAACCCAGCTCTGCCTCACTGCCAAGCCTGAGTTCTCCAACTGCCACCCTCTGTCTGTGGCCACTCTCTGGTGGCTTGGACAGAGGCAGCGAGAGGTGGCTTTGGGGCCCCGTCCTGACTCCAGCTGACCCGGCCTGCACTCCCGTTGCAGCAGCGAGGACGGCGACGAGTTGCAGCGCTGCCGGGAGGCGGCTGTGTCAGCCTCTGACATCATCCAGGAGTCCGCCATCCACGGCCCTGGCAACATGGAGAAAAAGGCAAAGAAGAAGAAAAGGAAGTGGAAAAAGAAAGCCAAGGAGGACAACACCAACCTCGCCCCAGCGGCCACCACCGCAAGCAAGACCGCATCTGGGGAGCAGGGAAGGGAGTCCGCCGGGCTCAACGGAGACCAGGCACTGTTTGGGACCAAAAAGAAGAAAAGGAAGAAAAAGGCAAAGAGGGCCAGTGAGACCTCCCCGTCCCCGCCAGCAAAAAGCGCAGCAGCTGTGCCTGCAAACTGAGCCCCGCCTGTGAGCACGGGGCCCAGCTCAGGCAGCTACGGGGGACAAGGCATGTCCAAGCTCCGCCTCCCTCTCCAAGTGCAAGGACTTGGCTAGCAAGTCTAGACGTCGCCCATGACTGGGGCTGGCCCAAGGGTCGGGGCAAAGAAGCGGTTGTAGGGCGAGCAAGGCCTGCCCTTCTGTGCTCCCACTGGGGCTGGGGCAGACCCGTGGTACCAGAACATTCTGTGGTCTCAGGAAGAAGGAGGAGCCTCCCAGTCATTGAAGGCTGATGGCCAAGTGGTAGAGCTTCCGCCTCCTCAGCCTGGTGTGGGACATGACCTGAAGAAAACGAGGGAGGGTGTCTCCGAGATGCCAAGCCCCAGGAGGAGTTTTGTGCATCTCCCTCCAAGCCACACAGACCTGATATAACATTGTCTGGAAAAGGAGAGAGATCCCTGCCTCCACCTGGTTTTCCAGAATTTTCTTTCTTCACATTGTGAATACACCATGCATGATCATGTCTCTGAGCCAACTGGATAATTGAAAATAAATTGTCGAGGGACCCAGAATGTAACAGAGGGATTTGGGTGCCGCCCTCGTGTCTGTGCTGAATCCTGATGAGCCACTATAAGTAAGCATCACACAGGAGGGGTCCTGCCTACACCCCCAGAAGTGTTCCCCTACCCCAGCGTCAAGACTTCAGGAAGTGTCACAGCACTCGTGGCCTGGGGGATTCGTGGACCCATGTATCCTGCAAGAAGGAGCAGAAGTTCAAGGTGAAGGTGAAGTGCTGGCTTCGTTGCCTGGCCTTGGAGATTCGGCAAAGCAAGGAAGACAGAGGTGGGATGTGAGAGCATGTGTGCCGGCCCCATCCCTCCTTGGGCTCCTGGTCTCCTTCCGTCCCCCCGAGCCTGCCCAATCCCATCTGGGCAATGTGTGGACAAGCAAGACGTTTCAACATGTTCCTCATTTACTTTACTAAGAGTTAAATAAATGTACAGGCTCGCCCTTAGCCAGCTGCAAGCTGCAGGGGATGCCAGTTCCCACCGGCTCCTTCCTCAATCCAGGATGGAGGCAGTCCACTAGGGCTGGGTTGTCTGCAGCAGCCCCAGGGAGATGAGCCCTTGGTTGGCATGGCTCCCTTGTCCCTCAGGACCTCAGCCTCCCCGGGGTGGGGGTCTGTGAACGCCTCCCCTCAGCTGGGCGCCAAGCTTCCAGGCGGCAACCTCTCCTCTGGTCTCGCCTCTCTTCTCCCTCTGGGCCCCTCAGCTCTGCCAGCTGCCCCGGCCTTACCGCCTTCTGAGCTCAGCAGCTTCTCCCCCAAAGCAGGGAAGGGTCTGCTGCCCCCCGACCTTGACTTGGCACCAGGCATAGAGTCATGAGTCTCCCATAGGAGCAGGGACAACACCTAGGCCTGCGGGAGTGGGGGGCTTTCCAGTAGAGGTGAGATGTCAGGCTGACATCAGAAGGTGTGATGCGCAGGGGGACAGATGTCCAAGAAAACGGGAGGTCATGGCAGCCGGGGAGAGGGATGGCTCAGGATGAGGGAAGCTGGGGAGGCCTGCTTGCCCCAGGCCCTGGCACAGAGGAGCCACTCAGGCGATGCTTATGTGAGGGGGGACAGGTGGGTCCAAATGCGTGTGCGGGTTAAAAGCAGGAAGGGGGGCTGGGTGGAGTGGCCTGATTGGGGCACAGGTGACAGAATGGGGCCACATTGACCTGTGACCTCTCTCCCAGCTACACAGGCTGGTGTCCTGAGAAGTGTGGCCGGCAGTTCCCTGCGGGGTGCCAGGGATCTCCACAGGCCCGGCCTGGGGGTACCAGCGTCCAAGGCTGCCCCCTTCCGTTCCAAGTGACAAGATTTACCCTGAGCAGCAGGGACAGTCCCTCCCGAGTCCCACCAGGAACAAGCTCTGCTTCCAAGCTCTGCACGGTTCCCTCTTGTGCACTGAAGCAGCCCTCCTCGGGTTGGGGCGCCTCGGAGCACCCCCTTTTTCTGAGGGGAACAGGGTGGGGACTGAGGCACAGTTTTCCAGGGAAGAGCAGCAGCCTGGGGGCAGTGAAAGTTTTGCAGGCTCAAATGTCTTGGTCACCCCTCCAGCAGGCTGTGTAGGCTCCAGGGCCCATCCCCTGGGAGGCCGTGTCCATGGTTACTGGGAGGAAGAGGCCATCTGCGTGGAGATGAAGGTCTCAATGACGCTGTGGTTGGATGGCAGCAGGTGGCTATGGCCGTTGGTGGAGTCGGAGCTCTGGTACAACACCAGGCTGCTGGAGGACACTGCAGAAGCAGAGGAGGCCGCTGGCTGCCTGCCACGCCCGTCCCGACCCCTCCCCGCCCACCATCCCTAAGGGGTGCTCGGGATGGGAAAGTGGCACCTCGCCACCTCCTGAATCTCAGCAGGTGACCGGACCCCAGAGTCACACCTCTGCCCTCGGGCCTTGTTAACCCCCTGCCAGGCTCCAGGGCCGCGAGGGAGTGGCCTTCCCAGCACATTTTAGTGGGAACATCACAGAAGCGCTGGTGAGCTGGTGTTGTGGTTAGTTTTATGCGTTAGCTCGCCTGCCTTTTAGTACCCAGTCATTGAGCCAAACCCCAGCGCAGGCGTTGCTGTGCAGGTATTTTGTAATGTGGTTAACACCTACGTCAGTTGACTTTAAGTAAAGGAGAGTTCCCTTGATAATGTGGGTGGCCCTCATCCAATCAGTTGAAGGCCTCAAGAGCAAAGGCTCACAGTCGTATCAGCCAGTTCCTTAAATATATGTGTGTGTGTGTGTGTATTCCTATTGGTTCTGCGTCTCAGGAGAACCCTCAAGAGAGCATGAATGGGCTTTGAGTTTGGACCTGGGTTCAGGTCCTGGCCCCACTACCTAGTGGCTGTTGGAAGCGCTACCAAGTCCCTCTCCTCCTTGAGTGCTTTCTCATCTGTAAAACGGGGATGCCAACACACATCTCATGGGTAGAGCACAGAGCCTGGACCGTGGAGCCCTCAGTGACTGTCCCTATAGCCACCAGGGCTGGATGGAGGATGCTGAAGCTCACACTTAGCAAGTGGCTGCCCTGGGTCTCAAAGCCCGGCAGCCTGACTCCAAAGTGCCTGCTCTTCACCCTGACGTTGTGGGCTGCAGACTCAGGTCTTCAGGGAATGGAAATGTGTGGGTTGGGTGGGACGTGGTGGGCTGGAGAGCCCGCACTCTGTGGTTGCCACGGGGCAACACGAGTCCTTCCGACTTTGCAAGAGGAGCCAGAAGTCTATGAAAGCTCTTAATTTTTAGCTGTTGGCAACGAATTCAAAAAAATGCTAAACCCTGAGCTAAAGCAACACATCCATGAGTCACTTCTGGTCCCCAGCAAGCCCAGTTCTTACCTCCTGATTACCCCCTACCACCTCTTCCGGTTATCTTTTTCCTCAACTGAGTTAATAGATGTTCTTGTGAGACAGGCCCATTTCCTGTGGTTTCACACCCCCCTCGGCTCACTTCAGGGGAGCACAGGTGCCCCCTCGCATTTACCCCTTCCCTGCCCCCCATCTGCTGCCCACGACTTCCTCCCCAGCTATGGGGACGGTGGGGGGGGGGGCAGGGAAAGGCCACTCACCAGTGGGGCTGGCGCTGAGCCGATGGGTGGGCTGCAGGTGCTGGATGCCAGCAGGGTCCTGGCTGGGGATGTGGATGGTGGCAGCCTGGGACGCTGGTGTGTGAAGCCCGGACTCACTGGAGGCCTCAGCGTCTGAGGTGAAGACCTGGCAGAAGGGCAGCTCTTGAGCCCCCAGGGTGTGCGCTGGGGCAGGACCCAGGGAGGGGCCGGGGCAGGCCTGGGCCTTACCTGCTTGGTGGGCGTGAGGCTGGCCAGGGCGCTCAGGTTGGTGGTGTCGGTGATGAGCATGGTCTGCGGAAGCAGGCCCGTGTGGGTGTACTGGGCCACCTCGGGCTTGTGGCTGTAGAGGGCTGGCCGGGAGGGAGGGAGAAGAGAGGAGGACACAGACTTGGCACCTGGGCTGGGCTGGACCCCTCCCAGGAGGGCCTCAAGGTGGGGGGCTCGGGGAAATTGGGGTGTGGGCCTGGTGAGCAGCCCAGTGGGGCAGTGGCTGGGGACTCAGGGCTGATTTCCAAAACTGGGAGCTCCAGGTAGAGGGGTTGGACGTTCTCCCCAACCGCAGGGGCCTGCTCCACCTGTCTCGGTGGAGAGGAGCCTGGGCGAGGCCGGGAACCCAAACCCAGCTCCTGCGGTCACCTCGAGAGGACAGGTGTGAAGGGCAACGGGAGGCACAGGTGCTGTTAGGGCACTAAGTACCGGCCTTGGAGGGAAAGGCCAGGGCTCCTGTTAGGGGTTGAGGAGGGGGCAGCATTTCTGCATCTCCAGGACCCCTCTCCACAGTCTAACCCAGAATTTCACCTGCAGTCTCCAGCCCCACAAATACAGACACACATGCCAGTAGAAAACAACATAAATCACGTATTCTCACATGGACTCAGATGAAAACACAACCACCCACATACACGCATAAATGGTGCCCTCAACCAAATACACAGATGTTCAAGTCCACAGGCCCTCATCCAAGAGCCCAAGTTCCAGAAAGGTCTGAGAGCCAACAGGTTTTTGTCTGGTTGGCACTAGAGCTCATTTGGTGGCAAAATCTGACCTGAACCTGATGTGAGGCTGAGTCTTTATTAACCCACTTCGTGGAATTCTACCTTTTGCTGCAGGAATCATGGTGTTTGATGACAGGGTGTTGCCCCAAGCCCTGCTGGGAGTGTTGTGTCATTCATGGTGTATGCACCTTTCTAAAAGCTGAGAAATACATATGGCCCCAAGGGCACACGTGCGTGTGCACATACAAACACCCACTCACACAAACCCATGTGCGTGCACACGCAGCCACATGGGTTCACACACTGAAACGTATTCCAGCCCACAGACGCTCACCTGAGCACCCGCAGAGCCCCCGTCACAGAAGCATTCACACTTGAATCAGACACACACACAGACCACAGCATCTGCTAAGACGTCCTCTTCCCCTGGGCTCAACGACAGCCAGTCTCTCCCACCGCCTCCCCCAGCAGGGGGGCTGAGGGGTGCTCACCATGGGGGCTCTGCAGCTGGGCCATGGTGGCCATGAAGGGGCTCTGGGCCACGTGGCTCTGCACGGAGGGCATGAGCGGCTGCTGGTAGGAAGGGTGCAGAGGCTGCGAGAACTGGACGGGCTGCAGGGTAGTCAGGCTGCTGCCCATGCTGTTGATGACCGGCACGCTCTGTGCCTGCGTGGAGGCCAGGCCTGGAGCGGGAGGGGCAGGAGTCAGCCAGACCTCCTGCCGCCTCCATGGCCTCCCCAGGCCCAGCCCTGACCCCCAAGGGCACCATCCCTCCCTCCTAGGGCCAGTGGGTAGGAGGGGGGGACAAGGTAACCAGGTAACAGCCTTGTACTAGGAACCTTCACTAAGTTACAGCCCTGGCAAGTTAACTCCCTCTCTGAGCTGCTAGCTCGTCATAAGGGCAGGGGGTGTGTCAAACTAGGGTCCCTGGAGCCCTGGGGTTCCACAACGATGCAAAGGCCCTGGGGCTTAACTCTCTGTACCCGGCTCCCAGCAGCTCCCTGTCTGTCTTATATATTGAGTTTCTGCATAATGGTTCTGAATAAAGTTTTTCTGGGCTTTTTTAAAACAAACTAAAACCTAAAACCTAGAAAACTTCAGTTCCCCTTGCTCTGCTCTGTTTTCCCATAGCTGTTTTCCCTTTTAAGGTACTATATAACTTATGTATTGGATTGGCCAAAAAGTTCGTTCGGGGCTTTCTGTAAGCTGTTGGGAAAAACCTGAACCAACTTTTTGGCCAACCCATATTCTGCTTATTGTCTGCCTCCCCACTTGGGTGGCTGAGATTTGGGGCTGTTCGGTCCACTTGTGTATCACCGGTGGAGCACGGAGTGGGCACTCAATAAATACATGAAGGAATGAGTCCCAGTGGTTCATCCTGCTCCTGGATTCTGTGGGAGCCCCATGAGCCCCTCACCCAGATACCCCCGTCCACCCCACCAGCTTACCAATGACCAGGGTGGAGGCGCCCGTGTTGGTAAACGTGGGGCCCAGGGAGGCAGGCTCACCAGGCCCTATGGCCATGACCCCGGGAAGCGAGGCCATGATGAGGTTCTGGGGCTGCTGGTTGAGGCCCGGGGATGTCTGCTCCAAGCTGTGCAGTGCTGTCAGGGTGCTGACAGGGGGCAGGGGGCCCCCAGTGGCCGAGACCTTGGAGGGGAAGCCAAACTGAGTCAGGTGGGGTCCCACCCTACCTCCCTGGGGACTGCTCCAGAATCTTCCAGCCAAGGGGAGATTGGCGGGGGGGGGGGGGTGGGGGAGAGATGGGGCGGGACACTCACCAATTTGGCTTCTGTGCTCAGCAGACTGTGACTGGGCTCCAGACCCGTGGGGGACACTTGATGCAGGGGTGCAGACACTGTCACCAAGGGACCACCACTGCTTGAGGGCACTTCCGCCCCCTCACTGGTTGCAGGCTGTCCATAGCGCACTCCTGGAGCGGGAGCAGTGTCCAGCCTCAGCACCCCACTTCCCTGCCCGCCTCCATGGCCCCCATCATTCCAAACTGCGTTGGTTTGCGCAGACCCCCCACCCCATCTTTATGCAGACTTTGCTTGAGTGTCCACTTCCTGCCAGGCCCTGTGCTGGTTGCTTCCAACTCCTTGAACACAAGTAGGTGCTCAATAAAAGACAACTGAGCCAGGGACTTCCCTGGCAGTCCAGTGGTTAAGACTCTGCGCTCCCACTGCAGGGGTCACGGGGTTTGATCCCTGGTCGGGGTAAGATTCCGCATGCCATGCAGTGCAGTGTGGCCAAAAAAAAAGACAACTGAGCCAAACTGAATTGACGGTAATGAAATTAAACCACAGCAAACTTGAGTTGAATAGAATGATTTGGAATTAGTTGAATGAAACTGAGTATCATTGAATCAAACCAGAAATGAATTGAGTTTGATTGAGTCAAATTGAATCGAATTGGATTGAAATTGAACTGATAGAAAATTCACTGAATTTCCTTGAAATGCATTTAGTTAAACTGAATCAATTGGGAATTGGATTGGATCAAACTATTCCAAATTTAAATGAACTAAATTAGATTATAATGAGTTGAACTGAATTGAATTGAATTGAACTGAGCTGAAATGAATTGAGTTGGTTTGATCTGGAATGAGTTGAAGTAACTGAAAGCAAGTGAGGGTGGAGTGGATGGAATGGAGTACAGTGGGCGAAGCTGAGTGGTCAATGGAATGGAGAGGAGTGGAGTGGAGAGAACAGTGCAAATAGAGTGGGGTTGGAGCTGTAAGGAAGTGCTAAGAGGTTTGGGTGGCTGCTGCCACTGGGGTGGTGCTCCCCAACTCTCCCACCCACCCCCATATTCCCTCTACCCACCGTCCCAATCCCCCTGCCCACATGGCACTCACCGTGGACCTTACCAGGGGAGAGGGCCGGTGGGGGCAGGCCAGGGGAGCCGTGGGCAGGCAGCGCAGGGCCTGGGCCTGGCCCTGGTGGCGGCCCGCTGTACGTGTCCATAGCCAGCTTGTGCCGAAAGGCTTCTTCCTTGCGCCGATTGGCAAACCAGTTGTAGACGCGCACCTCTGTGACGAGGTTGGAGCCCAGCCCCTGCGCCTGTGAGGGTGACACCCCCCTCTGGATGCACTCCGCCCTGCAGAAATGGCCACTCATGAGCCTCTGGATCAGGCACAGAAGAACCCTCCCCTGGGGCTGGGGGGAGAGTTCTGAGAAGTAGGGCTCTACCTGAGTATTTGCTGAGGCTGGCAGACCTGGGTTCCGAGCCCAGTCTGCTGTGCAACCTTGAGCAAGTGACTTAGCCTCTCTTAATCTCTTCAGTTATAGAGTGAGCCCAGTAAGTGTAGGGTTGTAGTGAGGATGAGTGAGACGAGCAGCCACTCAAGGGCTGCTTGGGTCGGTGGCGGGGTGGGTGCCAGGAATGGAGCTAGGTGTCAGACACTGAACAGGAGCTGAGAACTCCTGGGCCAACAGCAGGAGCTCTCAAAACCTGGGGAGCCTCCCTCAGGACCCAGAGCCCCCCTCGCCTTCCCCCAGCCCAGACCAAACCAGCCCTGCTGACCACCAGCCATTCTACCTGTTACACTCCTCCACCAGCGCCTCCCGCTCCTCCTTGCTGGGGTTCTTCTGCCTCTCATAGGCCTGGAACAGGATCTGCTGGGATGCTGGGCCCCATTTGAAACGGTTTCTCCGACCCTTCT
Organism: Aethalodelphis obliquidens; assembly: GCF_003676395.1. NCBI lineage: Eukaryota > Metazoa > Chordata > Mammalia > Artiodactyla > Delphinidae > Aethalodelphis > Aethalodelphis obliquidens. The sequence goes on from NW_020837972.1 coordinate 7,471,971, forward strand.
TGGTTGGTAGCTCATCGCCCGTGGGCTCTTCAATCAGCCCACCCTGCCCTGCGTGGGTGAACTCTGTGGGCACAGAGAGCCATTAGCAAAACACTGGCCAATCCCACCTTCCAGCATTGGTTCACCATGCTGGAATTGGTTCACCTAACCATGCCCGTGGTTCTTTCTCATTCCTAGGATGCTGAGCCAGAGGAGCTTACAGCTAGAACTTAGAAATCATCTAATCCAGTGATGACAGACACACAGCACACACACCACCCCTTTCCTAACCTGTGTCCAAGGGAGACATCACTAATCAACCCCTGCGTACTTTGCTACCGGGCCAAGATATAATCTCACAGTCCTCAATACAAGGCTCCAGGTAAGCATCAGCATTTGTTCACATTTGACACATATGCCATCCCATTTTATAGATGAGGCATCTGAGGATCAGGGAGGTTAAATATGTTTCCAGGGTCGCACAGTAGAGCAGAAACTTGAACTGTATCTCCCGAGTAGATTCCGCGCTATTTTCAACATTGCAGACTTGAAAATCAAGCTTAAAGTATAAGTATTAGCCAGGAGAGAAGAGACCCAGACACTTTCTCAGCTGGTTCTTTGGCAGGAGGCCAGTTAATGGCGCCTCCAAATAACAGAACAGCTAGTAGCCCTTCAAAGAGCAGGGGAAATATGTATATGGCCAGTATATACATACAGTACCCCTGGAAGGTTACGTATGAGACCAGGAATGCCAGTGGCTGCCTTAGGAGAAGGACACCTAATTTTTGTTGTAAAATCTTTACTTCTATTTTTTTATAAATTCAGTGTGTATTACCTTGAAAACCTGGATAATTATAAAAGAAACATCAAAAAGATTTTTTTTTTTACACTTAGGCTCAAAAGTGTGGAAGTGCACTTAGGATTTTGTGGGGTATGAGGACCGGGTTCCCTAAGCACACACCTCACCTCGGAGCCTCTACTGCCCTTCCTTCTGCCTGAAACCCCATCCCTGCATCTTCATGGGTCAAAATTCAACTCACACTTTAAGACTTAGTCAAAAGATCATACTTCTAGTTGATCCTTCCTGATGCCCCTGCCTCCCTGAGGAAGAGGTTATTCTCTCCTCCTCCACCAGCTCAACCTTGGAAGCACTTTCTGTAGTGCCCTGCCCTGGGCCTGGCGCACGGTGACTGCTCCATAAACTCTAGCTTTTGTTGCTGGCGTTATCACATTATAATACTTGTCTCACCGAATCATAATGATTTGTACTCCTGCTTCCCCTCTACGCAGGGAGCTCTTGGAAGGCAGGGGCCCAGTTCACCCACCCAAAGAGGATGCCCAGACCAACCCTCCTCCCCTCCCCCAGAGCGCCTTGCGCAGAACAGCTGATACATGCTGGTTGAATCCTCCCGACTTCCTCTCAGTCTGCCTGTCCGAGGAATGGGGTGGGAGGCTTCCAGCTTCCACCCTCGAGCTGCGGGTAGTCCCAGGCCCTGCCGGGAAGACAGGGCTGCAGTCGGTTATTACTTACGCTGGGCCACCTCTCGCTGCTTGCGGACATACCAGGTGTACAGGGCGGCTCGCTTCTGTGTCTTCATGGGGGTGCCCTTGTTGAGGTGCTGGGACAGGTGAGATTGGTTGAGGCCGGTGGTGTCGACCACCTCCCGCTGCGGGATGTTGTGCTGCTGCAGGTAGGACTTGACCATCTTAGCCACACGCCATGGGTCCTCCCTGGGGGTGGAGGCAGGGGGACAAGGACAGCCTGCTCAGCCCAGGGTGTGTGCTGGGAGCCCTGTCTGCCTGGGGGGTGAGGATGGTAGATGGAAGCAGGCGCGGAGCCCAGGAGCCTGTACCTAGACTCAGGGACAGGAGGTATGGGCACTCATGCCAGGACACAAGGACATGGGGACAGAGACTTGCAGACACATACACATGGCAGACATGTGGACACAGGCCCCAACCAGTCCCACACAGACATAGGAACAGATAAAGGTTTCGAAACACAGAGACATGGATACAGATGTAGACAAGAACAGACTCCCCCGGGAAGCTGCACAAGCCAGATGGGGAGGGCACTCATCTTCGTGTCTCCTTTAAAGATTCCCCCCCGCAATTCTACCTAGAAATGTTATTTGTGGCTGTGTCTTAACCACTGTGATAGACTATAACACCTGGAGGGCAGGAACTGTCTGGTTCTCAGCACCCAAAATAGGCCTGACATAGAGTGTGCCCTTGGTGAAGGCATGAATGAATGAGTGGATGTGTGGATGGATGGATGGATGGGTGGGTAATGGGATGGTCAGTGCATTGATGGTGGATGGTGGGTGAGAGGATGGATGGATGGATGGATAGATGGGATGTTGATGGGTAGATGTTAGATGGATGGGTGGATGGGTGAGTGGATGGATGGATAGATGAGAGAGATCTACTGGAAAAAAATTTGGGTCTGAAAATGAGAGAAACATGATTCTCCCACATTACATCCAGGGCCACTGAGGCTCAGAGCACTGTGTCACTTGTATCTCTTGCCGAAGGTCACAGGGTTAGCCCAGTAGTGTCCCACCCCAGCTTAAAGGATTTGGTTCTAAGTCAGTCTGTCAGATAAAAATCACATAGCATCAAAACGCCTCCTGAAAATCTGCACTAAACCCTAGATGGTGACGCAGCCAGTCTCCCCACAGCACTGAGGCGGGTGGCTAATTTCTCAACAGAGTCCCAGGTGAAGGGGTTAGGGGCTGGCATCCCAAGGCCTTGTAAGAAAAATGAGCATGTCTGAGCACGGAATCCCACTCTGTGGGCTCAGTTCTCTCACTCGAGGGATTCAAGGGGACCTGAGGCCACCTGTGGCTCAATCTCCTGTTCTCCGCTCACTGTGGGGAATGGAAGGGGTCAGGTTGCCTGTACGATAGAAATTCTTCTCTCTCCCTCTTCTGCTCTGTCTCAACCCTCCTCTCTTCCCTTCATCCTCCCTTGAGCTTCTATTACAACCATGTGTCAGATACAACAGTGCTGAAACAGGCAGAGCTGGGATTTAAACCCAGGTCTGTGTGATCCTAAGCCTGTGTCCCCACAGCCTTGATGCAGCAGTTTGCTTCTAGAATTGAGGCATATGTGACAAATGGCATGTGTAGGAAGTGATTCATCTCCATGTCGTTTGCCACAGCCAAAGATTGGAAACAACCTAAGCGTCCAGCAAAAGGATGCTGATTAACCAAATTGCATGCCTCTGTACAATGCAGCCATAAAAACCCACTGAGAAAGCTCTGTACAAGCCCAGATGGAACAGTTTGTGTGGTAGGCCTGTTGTGCTATGTGTGTAAAATTTTGAGTGGGATAAAAGAAGATTGCTACCTATTTGCTTGGTTCACATGAAATACCAGAAGTATACAGAATGAACTGGAGTCACGGATCGGTTGCTGGGGACAGGGTGAGAGGGGAGGGTTTTCTCTGTTACTCTTCTGTACTTCATAAATTATGTATCAATAATATAGTATCATATAATATGCTACATATGCATATATAATGTTTAAAAGTGAATTGTGAAAAAAAGAAAAGAAAAGAAACCCCCCAGTGCTCTGAAGCCCACCCCACACTGCCTTCTCCCCTGGCCCTTCTCTCTTTCCTCAAAGAACCAGTCTCGCCTGCGTCCTTGGCAATGCCCTTCCGAGACATGAGGGCACAGAGCCTTTCATCCACTTTGGCCCTCTGACTTCCTCCTTTTTTTATCAGCAGTTCCCATACAGGCAGGGAGGAATGGAAGGTGGGGACAGATGTAGTTGATCAGCAGTCGGTCCAGCAAAGTCCCATTTGTGTAGAAATGATAGCCGTGAGAATTCATGTTTCTTGAGTACTTATGGTGAGCCAGGTAAGGGCTGGTCATTTAAATCTTACAATAACCCTAGGAAGTATGCCCATTTCACAGGTGAGAAGACTGAGGCTCAGAAAGGTGAACACTTGTCCAAGGTGACTTCGCTGGGACTCAAGAATATTTCACTTTCCTGAACCCCCCAAACTCTCCCCAAGCCCTATCTCCCTGCTTTCATAGGAGCCTCACCTCCCCCGGTCCCCGGGTGCCAGTCAGAGCTGGGAGGGAAGGGCAGGACAAAGTCCAGCCTTGTGCTCCATGGCAAACATGTTTATCTGACTCCAGGGCTGGGCTACCCGATGGCCTCTCTCCTCCCCCAACTGCAGTCATCACCCTCCTGAGAGATCCTCCCTCCCTCTGTCTGTTCTCCAGAGAGAAGGAGCCCAGTCTTCCTTCAACAGGGCCTCTCCTGGCTCAAACTAAAGATTTACTGTCTGTCTCTGTCCTTCTGACCCCATGTGTCTCTATCTGTCTCTGTTTCTCTCACTCTCTCTCCTTCTGTCTCTGTGTCTCTCTGTTTTCTGCTCTCTTTCTCTCCCCCCCTCCCCACACACACGCACAGTCTCCAAGAATATGGCTCTTTGTAGGACATTTTCCCCAACGCAGAACTAAGAGGCCAGGTCTCCAGGCATCTCCTGCTTTCACTCTAATGGGTTTGAGAGTCGAACCAACCTGGGTTCAAATCCCACCACTGCGGCCTCGCGCCCAATGTGCATGTGGCCCGCATCTCCCCTGTAACACAGCGGGAAATTCACGCCTGCCTCCCTGTTCTCTATTGGGAGAACTGAATGAGTGTCTAATAGGACTGAAATGCTGAGGACAGGGCCAGGCACACAGTAAGTGCTCAGTAAGTGGAACAATATTGTTACCATCATCATCATCAGCAGCAACCTAGTCCTGGGACCTCCAGCCCCACAGCAGAGGGAAGAGGGCCCGGGAAAGGTGAAGGTCTGCCCACAACCCCCTCCTCCCGCCTCCTGCCAGTTCTAGGGTCAATCAGAGGTTCGAGGCTTTGGGCCTCTTGCTCCCTGGCCCGTGGGGTTTCAGTGGATCCAAGGCTTCAGAGCTGGGAGACCAGCCTGAAGGCCACTCATCCGGAGGGGGAGCTGAGTTCTCAGTGTGAATCCCAGCTCTGCCACTCACTCTCCGGGTGGCCCTGGGAAGTTTCTTAACTTCTGTGCCTCAGCTTCCTCAACTGTGATAGGGAGCTAATAATATTTCATAGGTTGCCAGGAGGAGAAAACAAGCTTAATGCACTTGTAAGCGCTTCGTGAGTCCTCGAGCACTACGCGGAAGTGGTCGATGGTGACATTAACAGCAAGAATGACCCAGGAGGGTAAAGAGGGAGATAAATGTATCAAGGACAGGCATGCCACCTCAGGGTGCTGTGCAAAGTGTGGGATTAGGAGGACCTGGGTCCAAGTCCTGGCCTTACTGCTTTGTAAGAGTTACTTTGGGCAGGTCACTTTGCCTCTCTGAGCTTTAGTTTGCTCATCTGTAAAATGGGACCACTGATAATAGCAACTGTTCGTTGCACTCACATGCTTACCCTGTGGGTAAGCGTTATGATCAGCTCTGCCTTGCAGAGAACACTGGGACTCAGAAAAGTGAAATTGCCTGCCTGAGCAGAGCTGGGGTTCAAGCCCAGGCAGGCTGGCCTCAGTTAGGGATGTCAGATTGCCCCACCTTGGCCACTGTCTTCCTGGGTCTCAGTGCCTTGGTGCTGCCCAATGGAGAGGACCAGAGACCCTCAAGATTGAGTTTGAGCTGCTCAGGGACAGGAGGGCCCAGGAGGACACTGAGGAAGGAGCCCTGGGAACGTGTTACTCCCTTGGCCATTACAGCAGACATCCCCGGGGCTCAGAGAAGCCTAGTCCCTCATTCATTCATGCTGTGTGTCAGCACTGGGGTGTATATCAGGGGTCTGAGTGGTGAACAAGCCTCTGGAAGAGCTTCTGTTGTCATAGCAGGAGATAGAAAACAGACAAGGTAATAATAGGTAATGATAAGTTTCAGGGGAAAGTCAATGGAAGTAGTGGAAGAGGGAGTGACTGTGGTGGCATTTGAGCAAAAAGAGAAGGAATTGACCGTAGGAAGATCTGGAAAGAGGGTTTCGGGGAGAAGGTACAACACATGCAAAGGCCCTGAGGTGGGAATCAGCAAAGTGTAGTGTAACTGGAGGAAAGTGAGGGAGGGAGGGAGGTCCCTCAGGAAGAGATCAGGGGATCAAGACAGGGAGTTTGAATTGTACTCATTGTCCGGGTAGGGAAACGGAGGCAGGAGGAGAAGAGACTTGCCCAAGGTCACACTTGGTCACACTTGGCTTCCACGGGAAGCCCTGCCTCTTCACCATCCTTTCCAGCCTCAACCTCCCCCACTGGCCAGGGCTTCATGGGGGTCCCCCACCCCTCTGCAGCCTGTGCCCTGAGGCTCAAGGCCCCACTTTTTCCCCTTGGGGCGTTTTCAGATCCCTTTTGTTACCTGAACAATAAGTAACCCAGGTAGTTAGTTATAAACCCCGCAGGAACAAGGAGCTGGTTGATAATTTATAGCAACATCTCAAATTTAAATGGAAAGTAAATAGCATGCTGTTAGCATTAAAGAAAACCCAATCGGGGCGGGAGGCAAGCACTCCAGCCTCCTTGCAGCTTGGGGCGCCTCGCTCTCTCCCCAGCCCATTCTCCCAGCTGCGTGTCAGCCCCTCTTCCCTCCCGGCTCTGCTGGTCCGCTCCACTCTGCTTCTCCAGGCCTCTCTCTCCATCTCCCCTGACGCCCTGTCTCTTCCTCCATGTCTCCCCTCTCTCCCTCAGCTTCCAGGTCTCTGCTGGTCCCCAGGGAGCACTTTGACCCCTGCTTCCCGCTCGAGTGCTGTGGATCAAGCCTTTCCCTCCACCCATCATCCCACCAAAGGGGCTGCTGATCAAGAGGCCCCACCCAGCCAGGTAAGGCCTTTGGCACTCCCTGCCCCCACTCCCCCCCGAAAGCCCCCAGTCCCATCTGGGGCGCTGAGCAGGTCTGGCCCTGCCCCACCCTTGTCCGGGTTGCCCTCGCCCTGGGTCTGGAGATGCCAGACTCTGCCCCTCCCCTGCAACGCGGCAGGGCCCTTTGCCCTCCTCTTCCTGCCAAGTCAGGGGGCCCTGGCTACTCCCCTGCCTCCTGCCCAGGCCCTCACAAGGCCTGGCAGGCCCTGAGAGCTCCCTGAGGCAGGGATCCAGCCCTCCCCAACCCCAAGCTGGGATCAGGACCTTGGACAGAAAAGAGGTGGTCTTTGGGACTCTTGCTCAGAACCCCCAGCCACCCCCAGCTGGCCCCTGGCCCCGGTCATGGTGACTGAGGGCACCAAAGAGAGTGGGTGTGGAGCCCCAGCTGGGTGGCCTTAGTCCAGCTCTGTCCCCCTCTGAGCCTCAGTTCCCTCATCTGCGGAGCAGTTGTCCCCAGGTGCCTCCAGAATTCATCTCAACAGTACCCGAAATGATACCTGTGAAACCTCAGCACGTGCCCATCTGGCTGTTAGGATAGACGTTACAGAGCCTTAGGGGAGGGGCAGTCCCTGCAGCCCCCAGGTTCCCCTTCCCTCACCTCCAACCTCCCCCACCCCTGCTCCGTGTGAAGTTGGTTGGCTCAGGCTTCCCCAGGCTACCAGCCCTCCAAGTTAATGATCACAGGCCTTATCAGAGCCTTTTGCCATTTATAAATTTATAAAACAAAAGAGAAATAATAAAGCCCGTGGGTAATTAGTAACCAGGTCAGCTCTGCTGAGGAGAGGGGAGGCATCGGGCTCAGACCCACCCAGTTCTCCGGGAGATGGGGAGCCAGCCAGTGGGTGGGGTACAGAGTGGGGAGGCTTCTAACGGTACCCACTGGTGAGGGGCATGGCCTGAGGCTGTGCCGGAAAGGGGAGCAGCTCCCTTCCTAAGGCTCCATTTCCCTCAGGTAAGAAAGACCTGGGTTCTGCTGGCTGAATGCTTAAGTTCCGGGGAGGCCAAGCGGGGCCCCCAAAACCCCAGCCTGGGCTCCCCCTCCCCACTGGTGCATCTGGGTGCCTAGCAGGGAAGTTGGGATTGGGGGAGTAGAAATGGGCATGGTAGCTAAAAATTCCCTGCCTCCCCACCCCCGTTGTCCAGGGACTAGAATCGTGGACTCTCGTGCTTTGTCCCCATCTTGGGGCTCCCCTGGGGCATGCCCCACTTCCCAAGCACCGGGCTGAAAGCCTTGGCTCATAGAGACTCGGGACCCTGCAGAGGGCCGGGTCAGGGGCTGCAGGCTCCAACCTCCGAGCTAGGACCCCACCCCACCCCCGCTTCCAAGCTCTAATGGGCCCTGTCGCCCTTGCCGACAACCAGCCCATGGGACTCTGGACTGGCAAGGGCTGGTCAGGAGCCGAGGCTGGGCCCCTCCGGGCTCCTTGGGAGCTGGGGACAGGGGAGGGGTCCTTACTGCAGCAGGGTCTCCACCACGGCTTTCTGGTGGGCTGCCTCCTCGGGGCTGAGGTTCTCCAGCTCTCTGAGAATGGGCGGCGTGAAGTCTTCCCCCTCGTCGTCCGTCTCGTCCTCGGAGCCCCTCGTCTCCCCCAGCCCATTGGGCAACTCGGCCAGCTCCCCTCGACCGCCGCCACCACAGGACTCCCCCTTGTCCGGGGGACCGTCTCCGGCCAGCAGGTAGGGCCCCGGCTCACCCAACGCCTGGATCAGCGCCTCTTTGCTCAGGCCTGACTCGAGCAAGGCCGCCAGGAGCTCCGTCTGCAGCTGGCTCAGTTTAGAAACCATGGCTCCACTAGCGCGGGCCACGCGACCCAGGGCCACTGAGCCGGCCGCCTCCCGCCCCCCCGGCGTGGGCTGGCTCCGTGCTGGCCGGCCAGCAGGCAGGCCCAAACCAGGCTCCTTGCGCCCGCTGCCCCCCCAAACCCCACTAGCCAAGCCCTGTGGGCACCCCCAACCCCCAACCCTGGCCCCAGTGGCCAGTGAATCAGGGCCCCTGCCCGCTCTGTTTACATTGGAGCTGGGGAAATTCTCCAAGGTTCATATTTATCCATGTGCTTAGCGAAGGGACTGAACTTTGGACTTCACCCTGCAAAGTGCAGGCCTCATGGCAGCACAGAGGGACAGGGAGCCGTGGCCTTCCATGGGAGTGGGCAGAGCGGAGGGCGGGGGAGGCAGCGGTGGGGGGCCCAGGACAGCTGGGATGGAAGGTACTGGGAGCCAGGGAGGCCTTCGGGTGACCAGCATTGGGTCCCTCCCCCAGCAACCTTGTAGGGGGCCAGGCTGAGGCAAGAGAACAACAGCCTTGGGAACAGAAGCAGCAGAGTTCTAGGCTGTCGGGTCAACTCTCCTCAAGGGCAAGACTAGGACACATCCATCTGAGGACCCCCCACTGCCAGCCCCAAAGTCTGGCCTCCCAGGAGGGAAAACGCGTCAACTAAGTCTACTGTGGGCTGGGTCTGTAACGTGCGTCATTACCTCAGTGTAGCCCCCTAACAGAGTAGGTACGGGGATTGTGCCCATTTTACAGAGGAGGAAACTGAGGCTCTGAGAGGGTAAGCAACTCGCTCAAAGTCACACAGCTAGCAGGGACAAGATTTGTGGAGTGGGAGCAGGGTGTGGCCAGTCAAGCACTTGGTGCAGGTGCAAATTTTAAGGGGATGTCAAAAAACTCAAGATGAAATCAAGATGAAAAAATATTTTTATATACTCTATTAAAAATTCAAAATTAATGCAAAACCCAGAAGAACTTAAAAGAAATGTCCACACAAAAATTTGCCTGCGAATGTTCTCAGCAGCGTGATTCACAAGAGCTAAAAAATAGAAAAAACATAAATATCCATCAGTGGATGAATGGATAGAAGAAATGTGGTCTCTCCGTGCAATGGCATGTTATTTGGCCATAAAAAGGAATGAAGTCCTGATTCATGCTACAGTAGGCATGAATCTTGAAGACATCATGCTAAGTGAAAGAAGCCAGACACAAAAGGCCACCTATTGTATGATTCCATGTGTAGGAAACGTCCAGAGCAGGCAAATCCATACAGACAGAAAGTAGATGCGTGGTTGCTGGGGGCTGGGGAGGTGGGGGTGGGCACAGGGAATGGCTGCTTAATGGGTCAGGGTTTCTTTGGAGATGGTGGAAATGTTCTAATATTGATGGGGTGATGTTACACAACTCTGTGAATTTACTAAAAACCACTGAAATTTGCAGTTTAAAAGGGCAAATTTTATGATCTATGAATCAATAAAATATACTTTTTATTAGTTTGAAAAATTAATGCCAAAAATCTGTGATGAACAAAAAATATCAAAATGTTAAATAAAGGCAGGTTCCAACCCTCACTCACCTCCTACTAATGCCAGTCCTAGGCAAAAACTCATCCCTAACCCCCACCCTTCCCTCTTCCGGTAAGAGCCTGCACAAAAATTCCTGCTGTCTGTCCCCTGGGGTGGCCCTAAGCTCCCAGAACAAGGGGTGTGCACCATTGCCTGGAGTAGGCAGGGTGGTGCTGAGGGGCTGCCCCCAGGCTGGGGCATCTCTCAGGGGTCTGCAGAGGCAGGGTCATGCTTGGCAATGGTGGAAGGGAGAAGGCGCCGTTGGCCAGAAGGCCCTCCCTGCAGGCCAGGCTAGTCCAGCAGGGGGAAAGGGGCTTCTTCATTTTTGCACTCACCTGACACACTCAGCAGCTGTGAGGCCCGTGCGGCCACTGAGCACTTGAAATGTGGCTGATGCCTCTGGCTGAAATGATAATATTTTGGATCTATTGAGTGAAAGTTTTTAATTTTAAAACTAAATACTTTAAAATTAGAAAACCTAATTTCACCTGTTTCTTTTTACTCTTATAATGGCGCCACTGGAAACTTTTGAATTACATTCGCGCCTCACATTCTATCTCTATTGGACAGCGCTGCTCTGTAATTTACTTACACGTATGATGTTTATTATTTATGGTCTGTCTGCCTCTGCTAGAGTGTCGGGTCCCCCACCCCCGCTCCAGGGCAGGGCTTTTGTCTGTCTTGTTCACTGCTGTATTCGCAGTGTTTAGTACGTTGCCTCATCCGTACTTAGTAGGTGCTCAGTAATATTTGTGGAATGAATAAATTTCATTGCACACTGCCCAACATATACTTAGCTCCACACCAGGCTTTAGTAATGTATGAAATGCTCAGAACCACTCTATGAAGTAGGCACTGTTATTCCCAGAGCCCGGCCCTCTGCACAGGATGATGCTGGCAGTTGCCCCATGAGGAAGTGGGCCCCCCACATTGCTCTCAGTGCTTCCCTTCTCCTCTAGCACAAGTAGCTTTGGGGTCAGGCAGCTCACTACTGGGGGCAGAATTCTCAAGTCCAGCTAAAGGACAGGGAAGATGCTGCATGCTGTCCCTTCGCAGTTCATGGCTCTCCTCCTTGCTACCCTGTCCAGGAGACTGCTTGCTGCCTGCAGCTGCCCTCGGAGACCTTCCTCTAGAAGACGGAGCCAGACAGGGTGGGGCCTGGGTACTTTGCACAACTTTTGGGCTCCTTGACTCCTGGGTCCCCCACCCCCACCCCCGCCCGGCAGCCAGGTGGCTGAACTGGTGACTCCGGGACTGAAGGTGGATTTAGTTGGGAGGAGAACAGTGGTGTGGGGCAGGGGGAGCCTCTAGGGTGTCTAAGGAGAGAGACCCTCAGGGTCCAACTTCAGCTCCAGTACACACAGAGGCTATTGTCCTGGCCCCCCACCCCACCCCGACTAGGGCTCCCTCTGAAAATGAGAAGGGTGTCGGTTATTGATACTTGGCAACAGACAATGGAAACGGCAATTCCAGCCCCCAGCCTGCCCTTCCCCACAATCAGGGGACACAACTAAACAGACTCAGAGGTTGGGAGAGGCATTTTGCCTTCTTGAGAATCACTCAGGACCTAGTGTGCGTTTCACGGGCCCCCCGCAAACACACTCCAGCCCCGCACTGGGTGGCCTCAGGCACTGAGTTCGCCTTTCATGACTTATTTATAAAACAGAGGTGTAAATCTCCTAGGGTTGCTTGAGACAACTTTGTACACCTAATGCAGAGATTTGTTGGGCTCTACACAACTGCTCAAACTTTGGAATTAGATTGGACATGACCACCTTCATTTCCTGTTCCACAATCATTTTTGCATGATACCACTTTTTTTTTTATTAGAACAACTGCCATAAACCCAGCTTCACAAAGTTGTGACATCATCTAACATTCAAACTGCAAACTACCTTGAGCTAGCGCAAGGTGGCCGACAGATGTCGCTGTGTTCCTTTCAAAAATCCTCGAAAATATTCTGCGGCTCCCAGGGGCACCTCGAGGCGTAGTTTGGGAACTGCGGACCTAAGGGATGGTCTTGGACACAGAGGGTGTTCAGTAAAACGTAGTTGTGAACTTTATCACCATTCTCGCCTACTGAGTGAGCAAATGTTTGCAAAACCGAAGTTCTGGCAAGGCACAAGTCTTCTCCTTGGCCTTAGGAAGCGGCGCAAGAGGGGTACCCCGTCAGCCAATCTCAGGGCTCTCTTGGAATTTAATCGCCAACCCTACCACCCCACCACCCCCACCTTGGGGCCCACCTGTATTCATACTTGGACTATTCTTCCTCCCAGCCCCACTACCTTTAACCTTTTAACCGTTTAACATTTATTGAGCAGTCGCTGGTATATGCAATTTTCATGCTTTTTCTCATTTAACATCTCAACAGCCTCATGAGGTAGGTACTTTTATCCCCATTTTACAGATGAGGAAACTGAGGCTCTAGGAGGCTATGTAAACTGCTCAGCTAGTGCTTGGCAGAGCTAGGATTTGAATCCCGATCTCCCTGATGCCAGAATCCAAGCCCTTGACCACTATTCCACACTACCTCTTTCGGTGAGGCAGTTCACTCTCACTAAATACTTGTTACTATTATTTTGTTGTCATCGTTGTTTTGTTGTTCTGGTTAAGCGTAACTCTGCTCATTGGACTTGTCACCTTTGTGTCGGTTTTACAGATGAGGAGACTGAGGTGCTGAGGGAATAAAAGTGATTAAAAGCCAGACTGCCTGGGTTTGAGCCTGGCTCTGACATTTACCAGCTTTGTGACCTTGGGCAACTTGCTTAACCTCTCTGTGCCTCCGTTTGCTCTTCTGTACAATGATAATGAAAATGCTATCTGCCTCATGATTTGTTAGGAGGATTAATGAAGTAATACACAGAAAGCACTGTGCCTGGCACATTGTAAGCACTCCCCACTACTGAATGATAATCATTACCTGATTACTAAAACAGCCGTTCCACTCCCATTACCCAGGCTGAGTTTTCTTCGTTTGCAAAAGTTCTCCACATAAGAGTCCCTGCCACCCACTTTATTTGACTCTTAAGCCCCGCCTACTGTCTATCCAGTCACACTATTTGCCATCTCCAGAGCATACCTGAAACTGTGTCCCATCTATGACTTTTGCACAAGCTGTTTTTCTGGAGACCCTCACCTGTGAACCTCAAGATCCTCCTGGGTCTCCTCCTGATCCCTTCTCCTTCTCACAGCAACATGAACCTTCACTAGCCACCCTTCCCTAACTCACTGGAGCAGGACCAGCAGCAACAGAAAGCCTTGGGTTGAGGATTAGAAACTCAGATTCCTGACTCCACACTCAAAGGGTTCCTTTAGTAGATCTGGGGTGAAGCCCAAAGTGTGCACACTCCTTGCATCAAAGGGCAGAGAACTGAATAGTGTTCTCTGCAGATCAACAATAAGTGTGGTTGTATGTATGTGTTTGAGAAAGATGTGAAAGGACATACTCCAAGCTGTCAATATCAGTTCTCTTTGGCAGAGAGGAATGCATAAAGAAAAACAAAAACAATAGCAGGAGGAGAGGAAGAGAAATAAAAGAAACCTCAAAAAAATTGTAACTCTACAATATCTACAAGGTAATAGATATTAACTAAACTTATTGTGGTAATCATTTCACAGTATATATGGACGTATATCAAATCATGTTGTACACCTTAAACTAATACGATGTTATAAGTCAACTATATCTCAATAAAATTGGGAAAAAATTAGTTTATGATGATGGTTGCCCAACTATGATAATATACTAAAACCATTGAACTGACACTTTAAATGGGTGCCATATGGCGTATGTATTATATCTCAGTAAAGATCTTAATAAAAAAGAAAAGGGGACTTCCCCGGTGGTCCAGTGGGTAAGACTCCATGCTCCCAATGCAGGGGGCCCAGGTTCGATCCCTGGTCGGGGAAATAGATCCCTCATGCGTGCTGCAACTAAGAAGTCCACATGGCACAACTAAAGATACCGCAACTAAGACCCGGCGCAGCCTAAATAAATAAATAGATATATTAATTTAAAAAACACTAAAAAACAATGGACCTTCCCAAGCTTAAAAAAAAGAAAGAAAGAAAAGAAACCTTGACAAAATATTGCATGTATAATGAAATGACTGGGTGTGTATACGTGTATCAGTATAAACCACAGTGAGCCATGTGGAAAGATGATCTTCAAAGGTATATTTGCAGTTATTGCTAGGTGGTAAGATTTCAGGTGATTTTTACTTTCTTGACTATCCTTGTCTGTATTATTTGAATAGTTTAACATGAATATTTATTTTCATAGATATAAAATAGAAAAACAATAACATTATTTTTATTTGAATGGTACCTCCTCCCCACCCCCCCAATGAGCCAGATTCCCCAGGCTATCGTGATGCCCACAGTTCTGTCCCCCATCTCAGGTGTTTGTCCCTGGACCCCCACCTGGCTGTGAGCCACAGATGGCAAGAACCATGGTATCTCTATCCCTGGGCGCCCAGGGCTCCCAAGTGCTATTACCTATGCTAGTGGAGCTCCAGACACAGCTCATGCTCAGGAAATAGTTGCCGGATGGAGCCCCATCCAGTGTTTCTGAATGCATTTCTCATGATTTCCTGAAGATGTCTTGTCAGTTCAATTAGATTGTAAATTCTGTGAGATCATGGAGAGCCTTGGCCTTCCTTTTACTCCCCTTGGCCCTGCCCAGCTCTGATCTGGGCACATAGTGACCCCGAAGGGAAGAACAAAGACTCGAGGCAGGAAAAACACCTGAAGGAGGAAGGGACCAGACAGCCTGGGAGTGCCTTCGTCCGTTTTATTGTCATCCTCTTCATCGACAGCAGAGGGCACTCTAATTCCACGCAGCAAAAGTTTCCAAATCTGACTTATCTTTAGAACTCCGGGTCACCAGGGCAAACAAACAAACACCACCACCAAAAAAAACAAACAAAAAACAAATCCAAGGCCCCACCCCCATTTTCTGAATCTGCCTTCTTAGCAGAAATACCGGAGGATCCCTCCTTTGAACAAACACCTCAGGCAGTTTTCTCAGGATCAAGCAAGTTGCAGAAACTCTGTCTCACACAGCCCTCTAGGTGTTTACAGGATTAAAAAATGTGGTTTTGTGGTTTTGATAAGCAGAAAGCCCAGAGAGACTTACAAGGGTGTGAATCAAAGTGAGCAAACAAATTCTTTAGCCAGGATGTCACACTTCCGCCCCAGGGCTAGGTGATGGTGCTGCCCAGAAGGCAAACTATTACAAGCTTTGCTGTTGACTCTGAACAAGTCCCATAACCACTTTAAACCTGGTTCCTCATTTGTAAAGTAGGGACAACGTGGGCCTGAATGGGTTGTTGTGAGAATTCAGTGAGATAAACTGCAGTTGTGTACAGAAAGCAGGCATTTGGATAAATGTGAAAATAGCTAGTGAAAATAGCTAGTTTTTGAGCACCTACTACCTGCCAAGCCCTACATAAGTGTCTTACATTTATTTGCTCCTTTAACCCTTGCAGGAACCCTATGAGGAAAGGTCTGTTATTCTCCCCATTTCACAGATGAGGAAACTGAGGCACAGAGAGGTTAAGCAACTTGCCCATTGTCTCCCAGCTAGGAAGTGACAGAACTGGAATTTGAACCCAAGAAGCCTGGCTCCAAGCCGCAGGATGAACTAGCCCCATGGGAACAAAACTATAACATCTTTGGTTTTTTTGTTTGTTTTTGTTGTTTGTGGCCGTGCCACGTGGCACACAGGATCTTAGTTCCCCGACCAGGGGTCGAACCTGCGACCCCTGCATTTGAAGGGCAGAGTCTTAACCACTGGACCACCAGGGAAGTCCCGACAACATCTTTTAGGAATCATGAAAATTGACCCTTGGCTTCCTTGGGGAAAAGTAGACCACCCAGATGAGTGAGTCCAAAAATTAGCTGAGGGGCCAAATACAGGTGCAGGCTGCCGGCTGGGATTCCTAGTCCTACAACTTTTCTCAGATTGGCTTACGCACATCTGAATTCATGGGACCAGGAAGTGCTTGGTCTTGCTAAAGCTGGTCCCCGTTGGAGGACTTCCGACTCACTCCTGGACTAGTGTCAATCAGTTGTAGCCTCAACATAGGACATGGGTAATTCCAGAAAGTTGTGGCTTCTGGACACCACCCACTGGAAACAAGGCTTTTGTGAGGATACAAAGGGACAAGAGGGAAATCAAGCTGAACTAGTGTCCTCGGTACCTGGCATTGGGGTCATGTCCACTCACGTGCGTGGCTTGACTCACAAGTTATTGATAATCCCAAACAAGCTAACAGAAACCAGGCAATCATGTTTCTGGATGGAGAGATGCAAAGGAGCCTGGGAACACTTTCTGGGGATGGGAAACCAGAGCCTGGAGGACAGGGTGGGATGAAGGCTTCGCTTTTGTGCAGCTTCGTTTTTACACCCTGAGCGAGTTGGTCAGGGTCCTGGCAGGATACAGCTGGCACTCTCTCAAATGAAATGATGCAGCCAAGCTTTCCTGCCGGGGCTCTTTACCAAAGTGGGAGCAGATGTAGGGAGACCCAAGGGATGGAGTGTCCGGGGTGGGGCTGGGGCCAGTAACAGTGGGGAACTCTTGGCAGGCCTGGGCCTGGCTGGGTGAGGGCTGGGATGGCTACCAGTGCCGTGAAAAGGGCTGCCCTGGGAGGACAGGTGACTCAAAGCCTGGAGGCGGGGAAGGGCAATACACACCTCCACCTCTGCCTGGCTCCAGTCCAACCCTCCAGTCTCCTGCTGGCCTCTCCACTTGCTGAACCCAACCACCAGGCAGAGATGGGGGGTGGGGGTGGGGTACTCCGCAGGCACGGAGCAGGGTGGAGACGGGCAGAGAGCACCTCTGTGGAGCAGACCAGACCACTGAGCAGTAGGCATAGTTATGGAGATATGGGGATGTAATGAGAAATATATATTTGGTCTTCATAGAGCTCCTAAACTCTTGTAAAATTGAGTGAGAGCAGAGCCTCTTCTGTTATACCATTTGATCTCAGTCACCATTCCTCACATAGAGCTCCTAAGACCTTCGAACCCCCAGAGTGATTAAGAGCGTCTTTCTGTTTGTTAAGGAGGCCATTGATGACTGGGGGCTGCAGGGAGTCCTCACCAGAACCAGAAAGACTGAGGCATGATTAGAGTGTTAGAACCTCTAACCTCTACGACCTCTGGGGAGGGTAGAGGGGCTAGAGGTTGAGTTAATCACCTATTGCCAGTGATTTAATCAATCGTGCCTATGTAATGAAATCTCCATGAAAATCCTAAATGAAAGGGTTGGCATTCCTTGCACTTGGGAATATATTCATGAGCCCGGAGGGTGGTACACCCCTACTCCACGGGGATAGAAACTCCTGCACGTGGAACTCTTCTGGAACTCACCTATGTACCCCTTCCTCTGGCTGGTCATTTGTGCCCTTTATAATATCCTTTATAATAAACTGGTAATTGGGACTTCCCTGGCAGTCCAGTGGTTAAGACTCCTCACTTCTGTTGCAGAGGGAGCGGGTTCGATCCCTGGTCAGGCAACTAAGATCCTGCATGCCGCGAGATGCAGCCAAAAATAACGACAACAACAATAAACCGGTAACAGTACGTAAAGTGTTTCCCTGAGTTCTGTGAGCTGTTATAGCAGATCATCCAATGTGAGGAGGGGGTCAGGGGAGACCCTGATTTGTAGCCAAGTTGCACAGAAGCATCAATGCCCCAGTACCTGTGAACCCAACACTTGTGACTGGCGTCTGAGCTGGGGACCATCTTGTGATATGAAACCCCGAACCTGTTGGGTCTGCGTGAACCCCGGGGGTTAGTGTCAGAACTGAATTAAAGGCTGAGGCTTCTAAAAGTCTCATGCAGGGTGTTCCCTGGCTGTCCAATGGTTAGGAATCGGCGCTTTCACTGCTGTGGCCTGGGTTCGATCCCTGGTCGGGGAACTAAGATCCCACAAGCTGCACAGCGCAGCCAAAAAAAAAGTCTCATGCAATACTTCTACCTACGGTTCATTGAACTAAGTGCAGTCACATGGCCTTGGCTAGGTTTGAGAGAGGCTGGGAAGTGTCTTTATTCTAGGCAATGAGAGCTGGGTTCTACTAAAGAAAACATGGGAAGAATGTATATTAGGAATGTAACTGGCTACAAATGATAATAATAGCATCTCATTGAGCACTTACTATGTGGCAGACCCAGTGCTGAGCACTTAATAAGTGTGGTCTGGTCAAACAAGATTGCCCTCTTGTAGCCAGGAAGACACACACACACACACACACACACACACACACACACACACACGCCTCTTGGACATGGCCCCTTCACTGTGAGCCATTGATGTGAGAAGTCTTTGTGACCCAGCAGAGAGGGAGGGGTAATATTCCCTTAGCATAATAAGGTCAGGATTACTGGTTCTCATGAAATTAAATCAAAATCTGTACCAGGAAGAATATGAGTGTTCCATGTAAAAGATAGGGGGGAGGGATGTTTTCAAAAGGAAATTAATCTTTGTGGTTTGAGACGTGTTTGATTTTAAATACATCGAGAGAGAACCAGCCACTACCCGGCAATGGAAACCCCCTCTCCTCCAGCCCAGCCCATCCTCCCCACACCTGCCCCCAGAGGAGTCAACAAACGATGAGACCAAAGTCCCTCTGTCCCCCTCTGCGCGTCAGCAGAAACTCGGAGAAGAAAGACTTTTAACAGTCAGCAGACTCCGGGAACTGTGTACTTAGCAATTTACAAAAAGGGGCTTCATGGGGACTTTGACATTTTTACAGAGAAGGGTGATGTTTCACGAGTAGTGAAAAGGTCAGAGACAGAAGTAGGCAGTTCAGAGAGGAAGGGAGCATCACAGGGCTGCCATTTTGCACAACTCCAGGGTAACACCCACCCACAGAGAAGAGAGGACGACAGTGGTTCTAAAGGCTTATTGAAAGGAGATTCCTCCACAGGACCTAGGGGGTGGGGGCAGGGGCTTAGAAGAACAGTTGGAGGGTTAGAGGCTGAAGTAGTGGGAGATACCCCAGGACTAGAGACAGGTTTGGGGTTCCTGAGCACCTGGGGAGACTGGATCTGAAATACGAGTAGTCAGTCTGAACGAAGACCCCTGTGCCAATACTTGGCACAGAAATAGCGATGTTACCAGCCTCCAGGGGATCCACAGGCTTGATCAGAGAGCACATCAAGGTAACCAGTGTAGACCAAAGGCCAGAAGGCTTCCCCCAAATCTTTTTGCCTGGATAGGAATCCTACCACCCCTGTACAAGACAAGAAATAGGAAGCCCTGAGTTACAACTAAGCCTAAATACCACCCCCCCTAACACGTGGAAGTCTTGGGTCAGGAATAATTTGATTTCAGAAAACTTAAGTGATGTTCACAGATTCCAATCATCATCATCATCAATCACAAAGTTGGGTGGGCTTGAGATAACATTAGGATCCCAGGTTCTCTCCATCCTCCCTCTCAGCAGTCCACAGCATCAGCTTCCCTGAAGGCCAACTCCCCTGATGGTCGCAGAGTGGCTGCCACCACTCACTGAGGCATCTTGGTTTTGCGGAGGGCGGCGGGGAGGAGAGGGAGGAGCTGCTCACGCCCATTAGCTCAGACCACGCCCCTCCTTGTATCTCATTGGTCCACCAGTTCAGGCCCACTCTGAATCACTCACTAGCAAAGCAAGATGGAATTGCCGTGGTTAAGTTAGGCCAGCTGTTCTCAGTGTGGTCCCAGGACCAGCGTCACCTGGGAACTTGTTAGAACTTCAGGTCCTTCAGCTTCATCTCACACGTGCTGGATCACAAACGCTAGGGGTGGGACCCAGCGGGCTGGATTTTCACAAGCTCTCCGGGGATTCTGATGCACGAACCCCTGCCTTAGGTAAAGGTCTTCTTAAACTGCTCTCAAGGTCTGTGCGTGAGGATGACTTTGGACGAAGGTAGGTGAGGAGGGCTGAGGGTGGGGGATGGGAAGAATACCCTCTTCAGTGGGCAGTGCAGCTCCCGCTGTCGACAGTGTGATGACAGGGACAAAGTGGACCCAGGAGTCCTCATCTGCAGTAAGGAGACAGCAAGACTAAAGTCTCCTCTTAAGACCACCACCCCCCACCCCAGCGGAAAAGGAAAAGCCCAACGGACAGGAAAAAACCCCAAAAATCTACATGCATATTATGTCATTTGACCTCTCTGCTATCCTCTAGAAGGGATATTATTAAATTCTCATTTAATGATGAGGAAATTGAGGTTCAGGGAAGTCGCTGCTACATGGCTACACACAGCCACTCATTCTACGTGAGATGTCCAATCTCTTGTCCGTGTGATGTAACAATGGCGGGGCAGTGGGAGCGGTCAGGCAGCAAAGGGGAATATTTTGTGTAGAGAATTTTAAAACAGTAATAAAACAGGCTAAAAGTCCTTTATTGTGAAAGTGTAATGGCAATTTTAAAGATCAAAATGCAATAGCAATTCTAATTATTTCTCAATAAAACTGGGGAAAAATAATAAAAGCAAAAAAAAATGCAATAGCAATTCTAAACAATGACAGTGACAAGACTCTCTCCCCTGAGTTGGTTTGGGTTCTAAACAATTTGGGTTCTAAATAATTTCTGTGGTTGCTGTTGAGTTTTAATAATAGAAATGATGACATAGGGAATTCCCTGGTGGTCCAGTGATTAGGACTCCACAATCTCACTGCCTAGGGCCGGGGTCCAATCCCTGGTCGGGGAACTAAGATCCCACAAGCCGCGTGGCAAGAAAAAAAGAAAGAAAGAAGAAAAAAAGATGATATAATGATAGAAGTTAAAATATAACACAAATAATACAAATTAAAAACGAGCACTTTTTAATAACTCCTCTTTTAATAAACATTGTAGTCTCCATGTAAGAAGTTAATTCAGAGAATTCCCAGTTATACAGCTGGTCCCTGACACAGCTGGTCTCAATTATCTTGGTTTCAAAAGCAAGTTTATAATAATATGAAATCACTGGACCTGGTTTATGACTCCAAGCCCTATGGTACTTCATATTCCTCATTTAAACAGTAGATTAAAAACAAATAATAATACAGTGATTGTAAAGATGAAGAAACAGAACCTAGCCTACTTCAATTCTATCAATCTATATGGCCACTTGGAGTTTTTATTTGTGTTTAAAATTTAAAACAGTGAAACAGCATGTAAGTGACAAAGTGTCATACTTTCGGTCAGTCAATGCTAATTGTGGTTCATGCATGAAATATTTTACTGAATTTCAATAATACCTTTTTGTTTGTGTGTTTGTTTTGTTTGTTTTTTTGCGGTACACGGGCCTCTCACTGCTGTGGCCTTTCGCTGCGGAGCACAGGTTCCGGACGCGCAGGCTCAGCGGCCATGGCTCATGGGCCCAGCCGCGCCGCGGCATGTGGGATCTTCCCAGACCGGGGCACGAACCCGTGTCCCCTGCATCGGCAGGCGGACTCTCAACAACTGCACCACCAGGGAAGCCCATCAATAATATCTTTAAAATTGAAATATATACCTACTTCCTAATTGTTAGTGGTTTTAAAATGAAAGAATGAATCAAGAAAATGATGATGATGATTGATTGTTACATGATTAATATTGAAAAATATTTTTATCACCTAGAGGAGGAGAGTGTTAAAGACGGTCTATTCTGGGTCGAGTACAATTATTCAAATGTCTGAAGACTATTTCATGCCACTGCTGAGAGTTCTCTCTTCCTGGCTAAATGGCCCTAATTCCTTTGTCCACTCCTCAGCTGACGCATTTCAGACAGTCCACTTGCCCAGTGTTACTCCTGGAGCCTAGAGGAGATCTTCTAAGATTGTGGCATCCAGAATGGAGGATTCTGCAGGAGAGGAGAGTGAACACAAGTTTTAGAATCAGGTGTGCCAGGATGCAAATCCAGGATGTGGCCATGTGACCTCGGGCAGGTCATTTTCTCTCTGAGCCTGTTTCCTCATCTCTACAATTTGATTAAGGATCTTTATAATCTCTTGGGATTAATATGAGGATCAGATGAGCTAACTTATTTTTATCTAGGTGTGATTATTCATACTCTTTCCCTCCCCACCCTCTAAGGGGAGAGGATTCTTGCCAACTCAGCTCCATGATACCGTCCCTTTGTTTTGCAAGATCCCAGCCACGGTTTACAGCCTGGGAGAAAAGTGGTCAGGGAGTTTGAGATCTGAGTATGGGTCCAAGGGACTGCTTTTCCCAGGGAGACCTCTGTAAGGGAAGAAGGAGTGTTTTGGAGAAGTCTTACTCTGCATCGAAAATGAGCTCCTTCCAAAACCACACCTATAAGAATGGCTACAATGAAAAAGACTAACCTAATCAAGCCCTGGCAAGGATGTGAAGCAAGTGGAACTCTCATGCCCTGCTGTTAGAAATGTAAAGTGGGGGAATTCCCTGGTGTCCTGTAGTTAGGGATCTGTGCTTCCACTGCCAGGGACCCTGCGCGGCCAAACACACACACACACACACACACACACACACACACACAAGAAATGTAAAGTGGTGCAAATACTTTGGAGTTTGTAGTTTCTTTTCTTTCTTTCTTTTTTTGGCTGTGGGGCATGCAGGATCTTAGTTCCCTGACGAGGGATCGAACCCAATGCAGGGGCCACGGGTTCGATCCCTGATTGGGGAACTAAGATCCTGCATGCTGCACAGCGCGGCCAAAAAAAAAAAAAAAAAAGAGAACATACTGTGTGATTTCACTTAGATAAAAGTCTAGAAAATGCAAGGTAATCCACAGTGATAGAAGACAATCTAGTGGTTATCGGGTATGGAGGGAGAGTGGCAGAGGCAAGAGGAAAGGATTACAAAGCACAGGAGGAAACTTTTGGATGTTACAGGTATATTCATTATCTTGCCTGTGTATATTTCACAGGTGTATACTTATGTCAAAACTTGTCAAATTATACACTTTAAATATGTGCAGTTTATTGTATGTCAATTATACTGCAACAAAGCTTTTGTTAAAATGGACTCACCCCTTTGCATTCTTTGAGAGATTGGGAGAAGATTTTAATTCCATTTTTCTGACAAATAAGTCACCATGCAGAGACAAGGCCACCAGAAGCCCTGGGTATATTTGGTTTACATATATTACGCAGAAAGCCTGGTTCCTGGCTCAATAAATAGCAGTGATTGGAATTATTAATGTAGCATTCCAGGTATCATCTGACCGGCACAGAATTCTCTATTTAGACCAGAAGTTGCACACTCAGAGAACTTTAGGGGCCAGGCAGGTGAGTTAAAGCAGGAGTGAGACAAGCATATATGGCAGAGACCATGGCAAAAATAATTTATGTCCAGTCCAAATGCATCCAAGTTCTAAGTGTTAAACAACAGACATTGGTGGGCTGAACTGGGCAAGTTTGGGGTTGGGGGGGCAGTCCCTGCACTATCCCTAAGACAAGATACCTCAGGTCCAGTAGGTCCATGAAATTTAGTGATTCCATAGCAACAGGTGACATCTTACAAAATGCTTTTATCAATATTTGGTCCTCCTGACAACGCTGTATGTTCGAGAGGATTATCTCCACTTCTAGATGAGGAAACTGATGTTCAGAGAAGTCACCAAGACTCCCACCCAGGGCCAGTGAAACTAAGACACCCCCTTGCTGCGTCTCACCCCAGCCTGAGTTTTTTCCCCACCCAGCTACAACTATGATTGTATTAGCTTTGTTTACTCCTGTGGATGAAACTCCACTGTCTCTTCCTTCCCATGGTGGTCACCTCAGGGGCTGAGGATATTTTGGAAGGAGAAAGAGCTCAAGAAGCCCTCTGGTGGACGTTCCAGGAAAAAAAGAGTTGAAAACGCACTGCCTGTTACGACTCCCAATTTTTTTTTTTTAAAATAAACTCTTTTTATAAGGAGTTCATCTGTGAATATCCTAGGATATAATGCAGGTAAGTTCACTTTAAGAAAACTATTATATATGGTCAGTAATTATGTAATATCTTTATATGGAGCCAGGTACCCAGACTTATCATTGTGATCATTTTTAAATGTATAGAAACATTGAATCATTAAGTTGTGTAACAGGAACTAACATAGTGTTGTAGGTCAATTACACTGCAAAAACAAACTCATAGAAAAAGAGATCATATTTGTGATTATCAGAGGTGGGGGTAGGGAGAGGAGGAGTTGGATGAAGGCAGTTATAAGGTACAAACCTCAGGGAATTCCCTGGCGGTTCAGTGGTTAGGACTCCACGCTTTCACTGCTGAGGACCCAGAACCCTGGTGGCAGAACTAGGATCCTTCAAGTCACAGGGCATGGCCAAAAAAAAAAAAAAGAGGTACAAACCTCAGTTATAAGATAAATAAGTACTAGGGATATAATGTACAATACAATAAATATGATTAACACTGCTGTATGTTACATATGAAAGTTGTTAAGAGAGTACGTCCTAAGAGTTCTCATCACAATAAAAAAATTTTTTTTTCTATTTCTTTTTTAAAATTTATTTTTATTTAATTTATTTATTTTTGGCTGTGATGAGTCTTCATTGCTGCGTGCGGGCTTTCTCTAGTTGCGGTGAGCAGGGGCTACTCTTTGCTGCAGTGTGCAGGCTTCTCATTGTGGTGGCTTCTCTTGCTGCGGAGCACAGGCTCCAGGCGCGTGGGCTTCAGTAGTTGTGGCACGTGGGCTCAGTAGTTGTGGCTCGTGGGCTCTAGAGCACAGGTTCAGTAGTTTGGCACACAGGCTTAGTTGTTCCGTGGCATGTGGGATCTTCCCTGACCAGGGCTCGAACCCGTGCCTCTTGCCTTGGCAGGCGGATTCTTAACCACTGTGCCACCAGGGAAGTCCCTTTTTCTATTTCTTTACTCTTGTATCTATAGGAGATGATGGATGTTCACTGTACTTATTGTGGTCATCATTTCATGATGTATGTAAGTCAAATCATTGTGCTGTACACCTTAAACTTGTACAGTGCTTTGTGTCAATTATATCTCAAGAAAACTGGAAGGAGAAACTTAAGGGTATTAATCCTACTCATGAGAGCTCTGCCTCCCAAAGGCCCCATCTCCTAACATCATCCTATTGGATGTTAGGATTTCCAACATGTGCATTTGAGGGGCCCACGAACATACCGATTATAGCACCATTCATCACACAAAAGGATAGGATTCCCCCCCCAAAAAACCCAAAACCATTATGTAAGAATGTAAACTGCAAAATAGACTTGTTTATTCATTCTGCAAATACACCTGGTGTGTGACAATCTTAACAGCTGATGGGCTAACTACGTGCCAGGCTCAGTTTTAAGTGCTTTACAGGTGTTAAAAATTAGTCCTGGGGGCTTCCCTGGTGGCGCAGTGGTTGAGAGTCCGCCTGCCGATGCAGGGGACACGAGTTCGTGCCCCAGTCCGGGAAGATCCCACATGCCGTGGAGAGGCTAGGCCCGTGAGCCATGGCCGCTGAGCCTGCGCGTCTGGAGCCTGTGCTCCGCAACGGGAGAGGCCACAACAGTGAGAGGCCCACGTACCGCAAAAAAAAAAAAAAAAAAAAATTAGTCCTGAAAAAACAATTATTTTGCTGGATTCTGTTATGCCTTAGTCCGTTTGGCCTTCCATAACAAAATAACCATTGACTGAGTGACTTAAACAACAGGAATTTTATTTCTCATAGTTCTGGAGGCTGGGAGTCCAAGATCAAGGTGTCAACAAGGTAGATTTCATTCTCAGATCCCTTTTCTTGGCTTAGAAGTGGCTGCCTTCTTACTGTGTGCGCATAGGACCTCTTCGTGTTCTGGGAGACAGAGAAGGTGAGCTCTCAGTTGTCTCTCCTTTTAAGGTCACTAATCCTATTGGATCAGAGCCCCACCCTCATGACCTGGTTTAACCTTAATTATTTCCATAAAGGCCCTATCTCCAAATACCATCCATTGGGAGTTAAGGCTTCAACAAGTGAATTTGGTGGTAGTGGTGGGGGGGAGCACAAACATTCGGCCCATAGCAGTTCCCATCTGCATTTTATAGATGAGAAAAATAAAGCAACCCTCCTGAGCTGACAGTCTGGTGAGAGAGACTGATATCAAATTACAAATTTCTATCATCTCCGTGGAGGAAAAGCTTGGGGAGTTATGCAAACCTAGGGAAGTGGAACCCTGTCTACGTTTGGGGAGTCAGAGAAAGGGACTTTCCTGAGGAAGTGCTGGTGAGCAAAGGAAGGGGGTGGGGCGGTGGAGTGGAAGGCAGAGTGGAAAACCCAGAGGCACACAGGAGCAAGGCACATTCTAGAAACCAAAGAACTGTGGACATGATGCAGAAAGCTAATGGAGGACCCAACAGAGGACAGTGGTTGAATTGGGGTTGTATTTTGAAGATAGGTGACTTAGGGGGACAGGGAAGAGCAGGGGATGGCCCTGTATGAGTCCCTGCTTCCCTCAAACTGTTATTGGGGGGCTTCCCTGGTGGTGCAGTGGTTAAGAATCCGCCTGCCAATGCAGGGGACACGGGTTCAGGCCCTGGTCTGGGAAGATCCCACATGCCGTGGAGCAACTAAGCCTGTGCGCCACAACTACTGAGCCCATGCGCTACAACTACTGAAGCCCGTGCACCTAGAGCCTGTGCTCCACAACAAGAGAAGCCACCGCAGTGAGAAGCCCGTGCACCGCAACGAAGAGTAGCCCCCGCTCTCCGCAACTAGAGAAAGCCCGCACGCAGCAGTGAAGACCCAATGCAGCCATAAATAAATAAATAAATTTATTTATTAAAAAAAAACTGTTATTGGGAGCAAAGCAGAAGCAGCCGCAACTGTAGAGCCTGTAGCAGAGTCGCTCGCTCCCCAGTGTGAGCTGCTTGGGGTATGGAGAGACCTTGCAGCGTTGGGACTCAGATTTTGATGCCTCCCCTCAATGGCTTATTGGCTGTGTATCCTTCTGCATATAGCTTGCCCTCTCTGGGCCTCTGAGCCTCTGGATGGACTGCAGGAGATGAGGCTGTGAGGCTCTGAGCTGCCTTCTCAGCATTACGCAGCACGTTGTACTCTGAGCGCATCATGACAAGCCCCAGGCTGTGCTGACAATGGCAGGAGTCCCCACGCCACCGCCTGCCTCCTCCGAGTGGCTTCAGAGTCCCCAGGTAAATACCTGAGCTCGCCTGGCCAACCCCAGCTCTTAAACAACAGAGCTCGCGTTAGGAGAGCGTTTTCCCCCTCCAGGACCTCACCTCAGCTCCACAGCTTCTTGAGCCCAGGTTTGTCCCCAGTCCACCTCCAGATTACTCCAGGCCCTTGTCTTTGTTGCTGTGTTCAAATCCCACTTCTGCCGCGTCCTAGCTATGAGCTTGGGCAAAGACCAGGCTCTCGAACCCCGGTTTCACCATCTGCATAACGAGGACGTGTGAGGATTCAAGGAGATCTTACTGTACATAAAGTGTTCAACACACAACATGGTACACAGCAACCCCAGTAACTGTTTACTATATAATATTCAACACATACCATATAACATATTTATTCCGAAACCATTTATGAAGGACCTGCTGGGTACCAGACCCTGTTGTAGATGCTGGGGGTACAGCAGGGACTGAGATTTCATTGCTGCTTTTGCAGAGCTTACTTTGTAGGAAGAGCTATAGATGATATACAAACAACAACTAACATTTTCATCTCTCACATGGTAATAAGCGTTCCAGAAAAATATTAAGTAGGGACGAAGTAAAGGAGCACAGAGCGGGCGATAGGGGGTATAATTTTACAGAGCATGACCTTTAAAAGCTTCACTGAGGAGGTAATTTTTGAGCAAAACCCTGAAATATGTTATAAAACTTAATCACAAAATAAACATCTTCCGGGAACCCACCTCCTAATTTATGACCTAGAACATTATCTCTTGTGAAGCTATTATTTTTGTTTTTATTTTTTTTTGCATTGCTTTCCCCACACTGAATAGACATTGCTTTTCAAACTTTAATGTGCTCTGGAATCCCCTGGTAATCTGGTCGAAATGGAAGCCAGGCCTCAGGCTTTGCATTTCCAACAACAAAGATATGGCTTTCATATTATTATTTTCATTTCTTTATTATGGCCTATCCCAGCTTTAGCCATCTTAAGAGGTCTCTCCTGGACTTCCCTGGTGGTCCAGTGGTTAAGACTTCGCGCTTCCACTGCAGGGGGTGCAGGTTCAATCCCTGGTCAGGGAAATAAGATCCTGCATGCTGCAAGGTGCAGCCTGAAGAAAAAAAAAAAAGAGATCTCTCCATCTTTCTCCATCCTCCTCTGTCAAGAGGGCTTCCTGTCTGCCATACCTCACATTTGTCTCCTTTCTCATGAGTTCTGAAGTGGTTTACAGCTCAGTTGGAAAACCTGAGTCAGGAGGTCTGTGTTCAACATGTGGATTGACCACAAGCTCTCTCTGTGACCTTGAGCAAGTCATTGGCCTGTGCCTCAGTTTCTCCATTCTGAAACTGAAAGATAAGAGGCTCTTCAAGACCCCTTCCAGCTTAGACCATGGATTGGACCTTGTGTGTGTGTGTGTGTGTGTGTCTTTGTCTTTCCAGCACGGGAACCTCATTCCTGTGTTTGGAGGATCCAACTTGTAGATCAAATCAGATTTTGTGTGGAACAAAAATATCAAATACTGTTCTCACCAAGCTGGATCATTTGGAGGGAACCCCTCGAAGCACAGGCTGAAGGCTACACAGGAGGAGAGGTGGTCTGGACTTCAGGTGGCCGCCAGTGTCCAGAAGAGGCAGCAGGCTGTTTGTGGGGAAATCCTTAGCTGTGGTTCCAGCCATCCTGCTCCTGAGGGTTTCTGCCAATTCTCAGATCCTGTCCCACCCATCAATTCTCTAAGCCTCCAGACGTCCTTCCAACAAACTCCTTTCTGCCTAAGTTACCTAGAATTGGATGCTCTTGTCGGCAACTATTGGGCTCAGACCTTCAAGTGATCCTGTGACATAAGCATATGTCTTTTAAAAAAACCCAATCATTTTAATTAATTAATTAACGTATTTATTGGCCACACTGGGCAGCTTGCAGGATCTTAGTTCCCTGACCAGGGATCGAACCTGGGCCCCAGTAGTGAAAGCACCGAGTCCTAACCACTGGACTACCAGGGAATTCCCCCATGTGTATTTTCTTAAGTGTCTCGCCATTTTTAAAATTTTATTTTATTTTTATTTTGCGGTACGTGGGCCTCTCACTGCTGTGGCCTCTCCCGTTGTGCAGCACAGGCTCCGGATGCGCAGGCTCAGTGGTCATGGCTCATGGGCCCAGCCGCTCCGTGGCATGTGGGATCTTCCCGGACCGGGGCACGAACCCGCGTCCCCTGCATCGGCAGGCGGACCCTCAACCACTGCGCCACCAGGGAAGCCCCAAGTATCTTGCCTTTTGAATGTGTATGATTTACATCTCACCGCCCCCAGCTTCCCCTCCCCAGATAGAGGGGTATCTTGAGGGTCCCAAGGTAGTGCAAAACTCAAAACCAGGTGGTTCAGAGACATAGAATCCTTCCAAAGATCGTGGAGCATCTTCTAGGGGACCAAATTGTCAACCCGATACAGCCAGCATGTGGGTACCCTTTGTTTGCAAATTTCACACAAAAGTTTCAGATTTCCAGATTTTCTCAGAAAATCAGAAGATCTGTCCACACTGACCCAAAGTCCCACATGGCAGCATTTGATTAGAGCTGAGTAGCACCTACCCCCTTTGGATGGATTGTGACTTCTTCAGTTATCCACAGTCTCCACTCATCCCTTTTGTGTTACACCTGGACGGCTTCACTCATTTAAATGATCTATTGGAGTCCAGGAGGCACTGGAGTTTGCATCCCTTATTTAGGTGGGTAGAATGCTGTCATTCCTACCTTGTTTTCCTTGAGTATGTCTTTAAGGCCATAGCTGGGGATAAGATGTGGCGGTGTGAGATCAGCACAGACCTTGGAGTCATTTACTAGCTGTATAACCCTGGGAAAGTCCCTTAACCTCTCTGACCCTCAGTCCCTTCAACTCTCAAATGGAAATAATAGTTCACAAGAATGTTGTAAAAAAGATAAATGATAAAGCCTGACACAGAGGACGTGTTCATTTAAAGTTTATGGAAGAGGGACTTCCCTCATGGTGCAGTGGTTAAGAATCCGCCTGCCAATTCAGGGGACACGGGTTCGAACCCTGGCCTGGGAAGATCCCACATGCCACAGAGCAACTAAGCCTGTGTGCCACAACTACTGAGCCTGTGCTCTGGAGCCTGCGAGCCACAACTACTGAGCTCACGTGCCACAACTACTGAAGCCCGCACGCCTACAGCCTGTGCTCCACAACAAGAGAAGCCACCGCAGTGAGAAGCCCGCACACCACAAAGAAGAGTAGCCCCCGTTTGCTGCAACCAGAGAAAGCCCACACGCAGCAACGAAGACCCAACGCAGCCAAACATAAATAAATTATTAAAAAAAAAAAAGTTTATGGAAGAGTTAGGGGATTCTGAGATCTTAAATTTGGAAGGGTCCAGTAGGGCCCAGACTCAGAGTGGGTGCTTTGAAAATGTGCTTTCTCTTCCCCCAGCTTCCTGATTGCTGGGCAGAGACACTGGGTAAGGATGTTTTGGCTGAGAGAGGCTTGGGCAATCAGGCCACGG
Organism: Aethalodelphis obliquidens; assembly: GCF_003676395.1. Classification (NCBI taxonomy): domain Eukaryota; kingdom Metazoa; phylum Chordata; class Mammalia; order Artiodactyla; family Delphinidae; genus Aethalodelphis; species Aethalodelphis obliquidens. The sequence goes on from NW_020837972.1 coordinate 7,502,697, forward strand.
TGCCCTCCAGTGGAGTCTTGTGGGCTGGAAATAGACCAGTCCCTGAATAACTTTGGGACATTAGGTATGAGGTACGGCCAGCCACACCCCCTGATTTGCATGGGACCCGAGGGCTTCTTGGGAAAGAACTGATATCCTGTCCAGGTGTGTGAACCTGGGATTCAGACAGGTTCAAACTAGCCCAACCGTCTTGGCAGGGCAGAAGGAAGCTGGATAGAGGGAGGAATGGGGCCCAAGGGAAAATCACAGGAGGAAGATAACTGGCAGAGAGGGCCTGACAGCGGGCTGGGCCTGAGATTGGAGAGAACAGATGTTCAAGGAACAATCTGAGGCTGTGTTTGCCCTCCTGCATGCCCACGTGGTCCTTGCTTGCTCCGGATGGAGAAGCCTGTGGTATGAAGGCTAGAAGGGGCTCACATGGAGCCCAAACAGCTCTGCCAAGGGATCCCCCTCCCTGTCGAAGCTCCACGGGAAACATTGCAGGGTCAGCAAATAGCCTCCTCCGTCGACAGGCCGGGGAGGCCGGCAAGGGGGGCAGGGCCTGAGAACCCCAGACAGCAAACAGCAGCTTGCGTCACACCTGAGGCAACTCCTCCCTTCCGGGACCTCGGAAAGAGCCACAGCGCCTGTCAGAACCCGGAGCAACACTGGGATGCTCGGTGAAGGGGACCCATGTCCAGGACAGGGCTTCCCGCTGGCCCAGCTCAGGGGGTGGGTGGGGTGCGGGGGGGTTTGGGGGGCCTTGGAGTACCAAGACTATACGTAGAGGTGTGGCTGTACCCGTGGTCCCTATTATATTTGCGGCTCATCTCCACCTATTCACCACCTGCTCTGTGTTAGGCTCCGTCCCAGGTGTACAGTGGGAGCAATGGGCGAGAGCTTCAGGGCAGTGGGGGAGATAACAAGCAAGTGACCAGATGAGTCAAGGAAACATGGAAGTGATATGTGTTGTGATGCGTCCCAGTGGCTGAGGTAGGTGGGGCTGAGTGTCCAGGGCAGACTTGATCCTTTGTGTCACCGTGGGATGAGCTAGGTAGGGGCAGAGGGGCCACCGCTGTTTCCTCCCAGGTCCTGATTGCAGGGGCCCCTATCTCTCCTGAGAACTCAGGTCCATGGAATGACCTGCAGCCTTCTCAACAAGCCAACCCCGGCTGTCTCATTTTAGGAATGAGACCAACTGGGTGGGTGTCCTCAGAACCACTGGTGGGGTTGGCAATGTGCTCCTACCTGCCCAGGTAGGCTCAGGCTCCAGGGCTGGGGCGTCACCTGTGACTCATCTCAGGTGGCACTTGCGGAGCCGCCTGCTGCACCCCCACTGCCTGCCCACCAAACACACACACACACACACACACACACACACACACACACACACACACAGACACAGAAACTCTGCCCCGGCTTTGGGCTTCTAGGAGAGGATGTGACCAGAGATGCTTACGGCAATAGGGGTTTACGATCGCTGGGACAGCAGCCGTACCCTACAGCCCTGCAGACCCCATAGTGGCCATGATGAAATTTGAAGTTCATTTCCACCCCTTCCTGTGGGCAGGGGGTGTGGTCCTTGAGGACATGATGTCAGCCTTTCTTAGGGGAGTGGACTGGGCTGTCTTGCAGCATTCAGAGCACTTGCTCTAGGAGGCGGCCAGCCGGCTGTCCCACACAGCGCCCACCCGCCCCCTGCTTGCTCCTTCTCCCTCAGAAGCGCCTCCTCCAAAGTCCACTCTGTTTCTGCCTTTGCACCCCCATCTCATTCCTCAAAGCCAGACCATACGCCCCCCACCTCCAGATCTTTCACTTCCCAGGTCATCACCTTTCCTTGGATTCAGATCCTGGCCCCTGTCCAATTATTACCTGTCTGCCCTTCGACCACATCTTATTTCCCTCTGCATTTTCAGTTTCCTCTTCTGTAAAATAGGAAGAAAGAATCTAGCCTCATAGGGTAGTTATCAGATTTTTCATCCAGCAACTATCGTGTGAGTTAAGAGACCCAAAGCACTTTGAACAGTGCCTGGCATGTAATAAGCGTTCAATAAATGATAGCTATTTCACTATTATCGTAATTAACTAGCAAGTGTCTCTTCTGCTTGGTGTTGGGGATTCAGTGGTGAGGAAAACAGCCAACATTACAGTGGCTGAGGTACGATAAAGGATGTGCAGGATCTGACGCATAGAGGACCCCCAATAAATAGGGGGATCCTCCTGCCTTCTTTCCCAGGAGAATTCCCAGCTCTGAGCATGCCTCTGGTCCTCAGTGTTCACCAAAACCTATAGACCTGACACGGGATGGAGGCTGAGGGATGCTTCTGGCTGGCAGTAGAGTCCCAGGAGGGTCTAGTCACCTCGGGGCGGGCCATGTGCCACCCAGTAAAGGTTTCCCTGGGGAGGAGTCCTGAGGAGAAGTCTGGCAGATGGAGGGCCAGCTCCGAGGGTGGTGGTGAGTCCTTTCATATCCCCCGAGCTGCCTATCCGGCTTCTAGAAATGAGGTGTTAGGAGCTTGCCTTCCGTGGGTCCTTTTTAAAAAATTTTTGGCCATACTGTGTGGCATGCGGGATCTTAGTTCCCTGATCAGGGATCGAACCCGTGCCCCCTTCATTGGGAGCACGAGTCTTAACCACTGGACCGCCAGAGAAATCCCTTCTGTGGTTTCTCTTAGTTGGGCCCAGGTTCCCCTGAGTCTGACTCAGGCCTGACTCTCAGCAACAGGGGTGGTTAGTTTCAACAATTTAAGTCTGGTTTTGTGATTTTCACACCCCATTCTGGTATTCAGAGTTGCCACTCAGGGCTTCACTGAGGGTGTGGCCTAGAAGGTCCCAAACATAGGCAAGAAAGAGCACAAGCTGAGGCCAAGGGCATCTGAGTCACTTCTAAAAAGCTCTTCCAGGCTCTGGGCTCAATTATAAATGCTTCTTGCTCCAGGGCAGAGGGGGTTGGTGGGGATGGGTCAGTGGCAAAGATAGAGGTTGGGTTAACTTTTGGGAGAAAGGGATTTTGAAATACCTTAGAAAACGTAGGTCTGGTTTAATTCTGCAAGTCAGATTTAGGTAGGAGACAGAACAGAGTTCAAGGTGGCAGAAAAGCTGAGGATGTGTTAATAGTAATAGCTACTGTCTGTGGAGTGCTTACAGGTGTCAGGTGCTGTACAAAATGCCTCATGTGCGTTATCTCATGGAATCTTTACAACAGCCCTGTGAGGTTACTGCTATTATTATCTCCATTTAAGAGGAAAGAAGACAAAAGGTTCAGAGAGGTCTGGTCACCTGCCCAAGGCCACCTAGCTAACAAGTGATAGAGCCAGGATGTGGATCTAAGTGGAGTGACTTTAGAACCTTCAGCCTTAACCCCAGCACCGGTATCACTACCTAGGTGAAGCATGATGGAAAAGCGAGAGTCCTGAGCTACAGTAGACAGAGGAATACTGGTGGGAGGTACTTTGCCTTTACCAGAGGGATTTTTAACCCTGACTGGGCATTAGAATCATCAGGAAACAGTATAAAATGTAGATCCCTAGTCCCTACTGTTAGAGATACTAATCCACTAAATGGGGCCTAGCATCTCTATTTTGCATAGTTTTGCAAATGATTCTGATGATGTGGGTTGAAAACTACTGCCCTAGCCTGAATAGGGGTTTTGAGGGATCTCACCTCTTCCCATCCTTGGATATTTTCCAGTGGGCTCTAGGCTAGAATCCAAACCACCTTGAAGATGTTTGGGAATGGTTATGAAGTGCAGCAAGGATACGGTTATGTCATTTGGTTGGTTTCAGATTGTGACTCTGCCATGAACTAGGTATGTGACCTTGGGCAAATGGCTTCACTTTTTACAAAGCCTCAGTTTCCTCCACTTAATAATGGGGGCTAATTATACTGACCTTAAGGGGGTACCCTGATGAATAAAGGGTTAAAGAATATAAGGAGTGGTAATAGCAGAATTAACCTTCCCTCAAATAATGATAAAATCTGAACAAAATATGTACCAGAAAACCCCAATTGTTTGAAGGCATTGAGACAACATCCAATAGGAGGCACAAATGTGAAGGAAGTCAACATTTGAAAGATAAGAGCTGCATTGGATGAGATTTGAGTTTTTGTGGCCTCTTACCTCTGGCACTCTCTAATCTGTGTGGGAGGTGGGGATGTGTAGAAAGCTTTGATCTTACTGGTTTGAGGTGTCAAGAGTACAGAATTCCAAGCTAATTGCTGGAAAATTAAGCAGGAAATCCCAGGGGAAAAACTTAGCTGTAGAGGAACACCAAAATCTGTATATAAACTCTGTCTAAATCCTTCCCTGTACACGGAACTACACATATGCACAGGAAGCTCCAGGGATCCCAGTGAAATCAGTGGCTGGAAGCTGAAAGAACTGAGTGGAAATTTCAGCTGCTGCCCTTTACAAGCGATACAAAGTTTGGAGTTTGAATCCAGCCAAGTTAATTGACTGCTAGAATAAGATTAACACTCTTGAGAGAAACATAATAGAATCCAGGGTCTCTACAATGTATCATTGACAATGACCAGCACACAAAAATCAAGTGCTAGACATAGGAAGAGACAGAAAACTGACTGAATTTCAAAGAGAAAAAGTGATTACCCAGATGTTGGAATTAGCATCAAGAATTTAAAAGCAACTCATAAATATTTTCAAGGCCCCTCCCTGCAAATATAGTCATAATGAAGGAACAGATGGGGAACCTCAGCAGAAAACTGAAACTATAAAAAAAAGTCAAATGGAGGGCTTCCCTGGTGGCGCAGTGGTTGAGAATCTGCCTGCTAATGCAGGGGACACAGGTTCGAGCCCCGGTCCGGGAGGATCCCGCATGCCGCGGAGCGGCTGCGCCTGTGGGCCATGGCCGCTGAGCCTGCGCGTCCGGAGCCTGTGCTCCGCGACGGGAGAGGCCACAGCGGTGAGAGGCCCGCGTACCGCAAAAAAAAAAAAAAAAGCTCCGTGAAGTCCAAGCAGGATAAATGCAAAGAAAACCAGGCCTACGCATGGTGTAGTCAAACTACTGAAATCCAAAGATAAAGAGAAGAATCTTGGAAACAGCTAGAGAAAAATGGCACATTATAAACAGGAGAACTATGATACAAATGACAGCTGACTTCTCATTGCAAACAACAGAGGATAGAGCCTAATAGACCAACATCTTTAACGTACTGAAAGAGAAAAAAGACCCTCTCAAACCAGATTTCTGCATCCAGTGAAGATATGTTTTAAACATGAAGGCAAACTAGACACATTTTCAGATAAACAAAAACTAAATTTGTCACCAACAACCTTGTATTATGAGAAATGCCAAAGAAAGTTCATCTGGCTGAAGGGAAATGACACCAGATGGACACTCAGATCTATCGAAAGGAATAAAAAGGACTTGAAATGGTAAATATGTGAGTGAATATAAAACACTTTATTTTTTTCTTCTCTTTTTTTAATTTTAATTTTTTAAATTGAAGTATAGTTGATTTATAATGTGTTAGTTTCAGATATACGGCAAAGTGATTCATATATGTATGAATATATATATATATATGATTCTTTTCCTTTATAGGTTATTACAAGATATTGAATATAGTTCCTTGTGCTATGCAGTAGGTCCTTGTTGTTTATCTTCTTTTCTTCTCTTGATTCCTTTAAGAGACATAGGACTGTTTATTTTTAATATTTATTTATTTATTTGGCTGTGCCGGGTCTTAGTTGTGGCACGTGGGATCTTCGTTGCCGCGTGCGGGATCTTTAGTTGTGGCATATGGGATCTAGTTCCCTGACCAGGGATCAAACCTGGGCCCCCCTGCATTGGGTGCGTGGAGTCTTAGCCACCGGACCACCAGGGAAGTCCCCATAGGACTGTTTAAAAGCTAAAATTATGACTTTGTATTGTGGGGTTTATAACATAGAGAGATGTAATTTCTATAATAACAGTAGCATACAGGGTGAGAGTGGGGATAAGTGGAGCTATATTGTTGTGAAGTTCCTACATCTTATGTGAAGTAGTAAAATACTAATTTTAAGTAGATTGTGATAAGTTAAAGACTCATGTTGTAATCACTAGATCAACCATCACAAATACAATTCAAAGAAGGTAGAGCTAAAAAAGCCAGGAGAGGAATTAAAATGCAATACTAAAAAGTATTCAATTCGGGGCTTCCCTGGTGGTGCAGTGGTTAAGAATCCGCCTGCCAGTGCAGGGGAGACGGGTTCAAGCCCTGGTCTGGGAAGATCCCACATGCCGCGGAGCAGCTAAGACCATGCGCCACAACTACTGAGCCTGTGCTCTAGAGCCCACAAGCCACAACTACTGAGCCCACGTTCCACAACTACCGAAGCCCACGTGCCTAGAGTCCGTGTTCCGCAACGAGAGAAGCCACCTCAATGAGAAGCCCGTGCACTGCAACCAAGAGTAGCCCCCATTTGCCGCAACTAGAGAAAGCCCGTGCACAGCAACAAAGACCCAACGCAGCCAAAAATAAATAAATAAATAAAAATTTAAAAAAACAAACCAAAAAACACTATTAAAAAGTATTCAATTCACCCAAAAGAAGGCAGGAAAGGTGGAACAGAGGAACAACAACAACAAAAAGATGGAAGAAGTAAAAAGCAAATAGTACAATGGTAGAACTAAACCTAAACATATCAATAATTACATCAAAGGTAAGTGAGCTAAGCATTCTAATTACAACAACTGAAATTGTCAGACAAGGCAGAGAAGCGAGATCCCCAAATATGCTGTCCACAAGACACACACTTTATTTATTTATTTTTTTTAAATTTTATTGAAGTATAGTTGATTTACAATATAGTGTTAATTTCTGCTATACAGCAAAGTGATTCAGTTACACACATACATATATATTCTTTTTAAAAAAGTATTTATTTATTTTCGCCACGCTGGGTCTTCATTGTGGCATGTGGGATCCTTGTTGCGGCATGCATACTCTTAGTTGCGGCATGCGTAGGGAGCACGGAGTCTTACCCACTGGACCACCAGGGAAGTCCCCATATATATATTCTTTTTCACATTCTTTTCCATTATGGTTTGTCACAGGATATTGAATATAGTTCCCTGTGCTATACAGTAGGACCTTGTTGTTTAACCATTATATATATAATAGTTTGCATCTGCTAATCCCAAACTCCTAATCCTTCTCACTCCTAATCCTTCCCACCCCTACTTCCCCTCCCGCTTGGCAACCACAAGTCTGCTCTCTATGTCTGTGAGTCTGTTTCTGTTTCGTAGATATGTTCATTTGTGTCGTATTTTATATTCCACATGTAAGTGATATCAATATCATATGGTATTTATCTTCCCCTTTGTGACTTACTTTCCTTAGTATGATAATCGCTTAGTATGATAATGTCTAGGTCCAACCAAGACATATACCTTAAATACAAAGCCACGTTTAGGTTGAAAGTAAAGGAATAGAAAAATAAAACCACAAATCATAAGAAAGCCGGAGTGATTCTATTAATATCCAATAAAGTAGACTTCAAAATAAAGACTGTAACAGAGGTATTTTACAACAATAGAAGAGGCAATTCGTCAGGAAGATATAACAGTTTTAGGTGTGTATTAACCTAATCATAGAGCTTCACACATGAAATCCAGATAGAATTAAAGGAAGAAGTAACAAACTCACAATCCTGATTAGAGATTTTAATACCTTTCTCTCAATAATTGATACAACTATTAGATAAAAAACCCATGGCAGGGGTGGTGGTGGTGGGATGAATTGGGAGATTGGGATTGACATATATACACTAATATGTATAAAATGGATAACTAATAAGAACCTGCTGTATATAAAAAAAAGAAAAAGTAAGGACATAGAAGACCTAAACAACATTAGCAACCAACTTGACTTAATTGACATTTATAAAACACTACATCCCAAAATAATGCAATACAAATCCTTGTCAGGTATACATAGAATATTCACCAAAATAAGTCATATGTTGGGCCATAAACAAGTTTAACAAATTTCAGAAGGTTGAAATCTTACACAATATGTTCTCTGACCACAGCAGAATTAAATTAGAAATTAATAACAATAAGATAGCTGGGAAAGCCCCAAATATTTGGAAATTAAACAACACTCTTCTAAAAATCCCATGGTGGGACTTCCCTCGTGGCTCAGTGGTTAAGAATCCGCCTGCCAATGTAGGGGACATGGGTTCGATCCCTATTCCGGGAAGATCCCATATCATGGAGGAACCAAGCCCGTGCGCCACAACTACTGAGGCTGCATGCCACAACTACTGAAGCCCATGCTCCTAGAGCCTGTGCTCCGCAACAAGAGAAGCCACCGCAATGAGAAGCCCACACACCACAACGAAGAGTAGCCTCCACTCGCTGCAACTAGAGAAAGCCAATGCGCAGCAACGAAGACCCAACACAGACCAAAAAAAAAAAAAAAACCCATGGTATTCCAAAATAAACTGAAAGTTATGTCCATGCAAAAACTCGCACATGAATATTTATAGCTGTTTTATTCACACTTGCCAAAACCTGGAAGCATCCAAGCTGTCCTTCAATAGGTGAATGGATAAGCAAACTCTGGTACATTCATACAATGGAATATAATTCAGTGATTAAAAAACAACAACAACAAGGTATCAAGCCACGAAAAGACAGATTTTTTTTTTTCCTTTGGCTGCATTGGGTCTTAGTTGTGGCACGCGGGATCTTCGTTGAGGCATGCAGGATCTTTCATTGCGGCACGCGAGCTCTCCATTGTGGTGCGCAGGCTTCTCTCTAGTTGTGGCCTGTGGGTTTTCTCTTCTCTAGTTGTGGCACACAGGCTCCAGGGTGCATGGGCTCTGTAGTTTGCGGCACGCAGGCTCTAGTTGAGGCGCGTGAGCTCAGTAGTTGTGGCATGTGGGCCTAGTTGCCCCGCGGCATGTGGGATCTTAGTTCCCTAAACAGGGATAGAACCCGTGTCCCCTGCATTGCAAGGTAGGTTCTTTACTACTGGACCACCAGGGAAGTTCCACAGAGAAGACTTAAAAGCATATTGCTAAGTGAAAAAAAAGCCAATCTGAAAAGTCTACATATTGTATGATTCCAACTATATGACATTCTAGAAAAGGCAAGCCTATGGAGACAGTGAAAAGACTGGTGGTTGCCAGAGGTTTAGTGGGAGGGAGGGAGGGAGGGAGGGAGGGATGAATAGGGGGAACAAAGGGGAATTTTAGGGCAGTGAAACTATTCTGCATGACACTGTGGAAGTAGATACATATCATACATTTGTCAAAACCCATAGAATGTACAACACGAAGAGTGAACCCTAATGTAAACTATGGACTTTAGTTAATAAGAATATACCATTATTGGCTCATCAATTGTACGGAATGTACCATACTAATGCAAGATGTAAATAATAAGGGAAACCTTGTTGGGGAAGAGGGAGTATGTGGGAACTCTCTGTACTTTCCCATCAATTTTTCTGTAAACCTAAAACTGCTCTTAAGGGACTTCCCTGGTGGTCCAGTGGGTAAGACTCTGCACTCCCAACGCAGGGGGCCTGAGTTCCATCCCTGGTCGGGGAACTATATCCCACATGCCGCAACTAAGAAGCCCACATGCCACAATGAAGACCAGGCGCAGCCAAAATAAATAAATATTTTTTAAAAAACTGCTCTTAAAAAGTAAAGTATTTTTTTTGGAAAAAAAACCCCTCATGATCAAAGACTGCAAGTGAGCTGATACCTGATAAGCTTACCATGTACCTTACCTCCAATCATCTTTCTTCCTATAATGTCTCTAACTCTGCCCCTAAGGATTCTCTTTCTCAGCCGGGAGGAGGCCGTGGGGGATGGGAGAGGGTGCTGAATTTGAGATCATGGACAGAATCATGGGACTATCAGGCAGAACCAGTTGTTCCGAAACCTGGTTTGCCTTCTCGCTCACTCAAGCATTCATTCCACAAACTTTGAGCTTCTCTGAGCTGAGTTCTGCGCTGGACACAGAAGATGGAACTGGCAACAAGCCACAGTCCCTTCCCACAAGGCATTCGCAATCCAGAGGGAGAAGATGACAAGTAAACAGGCAGTGACCATTCTCTGTGCTGAGTGCTAAGACACTGGGAAATTCAGGGGTCTGTGGGAGCGTGGGGGAGGAGTACCTCACCCAGCCTAGGTTTGGTCAAGTGAGACTTCCTGAAGGAGGGGACATAGAAGCCAAGCTTCAAACTTAATGAGCAGCAGTTGAGAAGCAGAGATTTTGAAGCAAAGAAGAGCATAGCCCATTGGAAGCTGCAAGCGGCTCAGTGCGTGTGTTTGTGTGTGTGTGTGTGTGTGTGTGTGTGTGTGTGTGTGTGTGTGTGTGT
>NW_020837972.1:7513023-7541157 GCF_003676395.1 Aethalodelphis obliquidens
TGTGTGTGTGTGTGTGTGTGTGTGTGTGTGTGTGTGTGTGTGTGTGTATTGGGAGTATTGCATAGAGGTGAGAAATGGGCTGCAGAGGCAGGTGGGGACCAGTCAGACCTGAGCCTTTGACCCTCTCAGAAGCAGCACCTAAGCAGCCCACTCAAACCTGGCAATGCCTCCTCCCTGGAGCCTGGACCTGAGGCAGATGACATGTCCTGGGGAGACTCACCAAGTCTCTTTTGAACACACTTGGTAGAAGGAGCAGTCCTATAATTACCGTGGTGATAATTAGAGGAACTTCCATTGCCGCTTTCAACAAATATTTCACAAGCAGTGGCCCTCCCACCTGTGTGGCGGTTGGGGGTCAGTGGGGGGAGCCAGGCACCCCTCCCGGGGGGAGCCTGTGCCTGTGTCTCCTGCCAAGCACACCTGACTCCCCGGCTGAGGCCCAGAGGTGCCACAGATAGCACCTGGGACCGCTCCAGCCTGGAGCTGAGTGCTGCTGGCAGAGGGACTGAAAGTCACTCCCCAAGTACCCCAGGCTGGGTGGCCTCCAGCCAATGGACAGACTTGAGATTTATTTCAGCCTGGCCTTCTCCAGGGGACTTCAAGCCTGCAGAGGTCCTGACCAGGACCTGGAGGTGCCTTCTACATCTGGGCAACCTTAGCCTGAGACACTTAAGCCACCAGTTTCTGGGCTCACACTCCATCTGCCTGGACCACGCACACAGGCTTTCCATGGCCTGGATACCTCCCAGCTCTGCCAAATGCTGTTTGGCTTCTTATACGGTCTGCGTTCACATGTCTTCCCAAGAGATGCTTGGAGGGCCTCTGGTTTACACGGAGAGAAGAAAACCTTACTTCTCATTTCGGACCCCATACCTTCACCCAGACCCCTTCTCCCTCCTTTCTTCCACCAGATTTTTCTCAGTGCAAAAAAATGGTCCCTTTGCTTCTGGGAAGGCCTTGACTTTCTTCCCTCAGCACCTCCTGTTCCATCCCTCCAATACCAAGTTTGCACTTGGCTTTGCCTTCTCTGACTCACTGGGAACGAAAGCCCAGGTGAATTGCCCAGGGCCTCAGTGTGTGTCTTTTTGTTTCATTAGTGACATGTTTGGTCTGTTTTGTTCTTAGCTCTCCAGGGAAGGAGACTCTGCACCTCCCAAAGCCATTTGTGCCAATAGTTTCTGGCCTTTCTCATGGGGCCTGAAGCCTCACCCATTTGAGACTCAGAATGACTGTATATCACATTCACGCGTACAGCTGACATTCTGTAAGAGCACCTGGAAAAGCTGTAAGAACTAAATGAAATAAAAAAATTTAGGCTCTTTGCTTTCCTGTCTCCCATGATATCTCCACATCCAGCGCCATTTAGAGCTGGGCAGATATTTGCAGGCTGGTACCTTTCTGTGAATGGTCAGGGGAGTGGCCCTTGGTGATCTGGTATATTCTTGGGGCCCTGCCTCTAACCCTCTGGGGAAACCTTGATCTTATCATCTTGCCCTTTTCCAGGGCTCTCTGGTGGAGCTTCAGGAAACACATTGAACCTGGCTGGTCCTAGCCCCTGGCAGTGGGGGAAGGAGGAAGAAGGAGAGATGGCTTCTGAAGGAAAAGTGTACTTGGTTTTCTCATGAAGGGGTTCCCCCTGGGGAATGGGCAAGTGGCAGATGTATGGGCAATGGCTAACTGATCCATTTGGAGATAGATTCAGGGCGTGGTGTTCCCTGGTGTTCCGTGGTGTAAGGCTGGGCAGGTCTTGGGAAACTGGAGCAGCGCTAGATCCTGGCCTGAAATTGGTCCAGCTGCAGAGGATCTTGAGTATGCTGGTTTCAGGTGTGCCAGCTCTGCTCCCTGTGGAGAACGGGGGTCTGGGAAGTCTAGTGTGTCTGCTGCCCAGGCATGCTTCTAAAACCTGGAGCTGCACTGCTCATTTTCATTCGTGAACATAGTAAGTGGCAGGGAGGCTTAGCTAGGCCCTTCAAATTCTGGCCTCAGAGCACTTTTTCAGTCTCTCAACACTCTCCAGCAGGAATCATCCATCCCTCTCCTGGACCCAAGCTCACTCCAAGCCTTCACATCTTTGGGCCTTTCCTCATGTCATTCTTTTTCTATAATGTCATTTCTCCTAGTAAGCCGCTCACTCTTTCAGACTGCCTCATCAGCTCCTGGAAAAGTATTCCGCAGTGCCCCTGGGCTCAATTCATCTCTGCCTCCTCTCTCCTCCTAAGCCCCAGATTCACTCTGTCGGTCTCTGGGTCTAGCTCTATTAAGTTTACTTCTTTGCCTGCCTCCAGTCCTCCAGATGGGCTGTTCCCTGAGATTTGCTCTTGCGTGGTCAGCTCCTCCTCATCCTCAGATGTCACCTCCTCCACCAGGTCTTCCTTCACCATCCTATAGAAACTAGGCCCCACCCCTACACACTCTTTGTCCCATTACCTTGTGTTATAATCTTCATAAAACTTAGCAGCATCTGAAATGATCTTCACTTATTTGTCGGCTTGGGTTATCTATGTCATTTCCTCTAGAACGTAAGCTCTCAGAGGGCAGAGACCCAGCAGAATGAATTGATACATAGTTGGCACCCAGTAAATATCTGCTGACTGATTACATGAAGGCAAGTGTGGTGTATTCGACTTGGCCCCAGAGGACTTGGCACAGAGTCTGGGCGCAATAAAAGCTGGCTGCGTGGAATATTTGCTAAACGAATGAATGAACCAACGAACATACGAACGAAGGCATGCAGCGTTCCGCCTGCTGACTGACAAGTTGACTGACAGCTGGGAACCCACGGCCAGCAGACTCTTGATTGATGGGTGACAGCTGAGTGGCAGCCAACAGACGCGCATCGGGGCCCCTGAATAGCTGGCTGCAGCAGCCCCTCAGAAAGGGTAAGGGGAGGGGGGGGTCCCAGGCGACCGCTCCGCGTTGGGAGGGTGCGGCACCAAGCGGCGGGAGGCGGCCGAACAGTCAGAAGCCGAGAGAGCAACTGTCGCCTCGAACTAAGGAACCGACGTCTCCGCGCATGGGCCCGGCGCGAGGGGCGGGGCGCGCGCATCACGTGAGCGTGTTTTGGACACGTGACCCGCGCAGGGCCGAGGCTCGCCCCCGCCCCCTCCTCACCTCCCCTTCGCGGGTGTGAGCTGAGCGGCCTCGGCTCACCGCTTAGCGCCCCCCTCAGCCGCTGCCGCCGCCGCCGCCGCCTCCGCCTCCGCCCGCTGGCCATGTCCTCCGGCCGCCGCCGCCGCCGCACGAGCGCGGGGCTCCCGCGGCCCAGCGCGCAGTGAGAGCGGGGCCCTCTTGCCGTTCGCCCGCCCCGGGGCCCCCTTGTTCTCAGCGCCGCCGCCGCCGCCATGTTGGGTTCAGAGCCGCAGCGGAGCCGCCGCCGCCGCCGCCGGTGAGGGAGGCCGAGAGCGGAGCCCGCCCCGCCCCGGGGCCCAGGGAGCGGGGCCGCCTCGGAGCCCGGCCTCTCCCCGCCAGCCGCCTTCCCGGCCCGCCCGCCCGCCCGCGGTGTGAGCGAGCGAGCGAGCGCCGGGCCGCGCCTTCCGTTCCCGGCCTGAGCGAGCCCGCCGTCCGTTCGTTCCCCCGCCGCCGGGCCCGGTCATATCCTGCAGCGGAGCCCTCCAGAGTCAGCGCCATGGCGGAGCAGACCTACTCGTGGTGAGTGCGGGGCTCCGGGAGACCGGGGCGCGGCGAGGGTGGAGGTAGGGGCGCCGGCGAGGCCAGCCCGGGGGGAAGAGGAGAAGGAACAGGTGCCTGTTGGGGGGGCCGCGGGATAGGGGTGCACGCCCCCCTCACCCCCACCGGAGGGGGCGGCAGGCGCTCGGGGAAGGCGTTGAGCGGCCGGGGACCCAGCGTCTGAGTAGGGGGTTGGAGGAGGAGGAGGCCTCCGCGGCGGATGTCATCTGGTCATGGGCGGAGCAGGTGATGGAGAAGGGGAGCTTGACTCCGGGGTGGGAAGCCCACGGAAGGGAAGTGGATTTCCGTGGGCACCCCGGAACTGGCCTGAGGGGGTGGCTGATGGGCAGGAGCAATGGAAAAGGTGGAGAGGGGTGGGCTGGGGCAAAGGTGGGCCACGCAGCTGAGAGGCATCTTCTGAGAACAGGTGATAAGAGGCCGAACTTGGAAGTTGTGAGAGAGGAGGAGCCACCTCTACTGGGACTGCCTTGGGATGGGGAGTGAATGGAGAGTTGGTAAGGTGGGCAGAGGCCCAGGTGTGAGCGGAGGAAAGCTACGGAAGGAGAGAGTCTTGGGAACCCTGGAGGGACACCCTGGTGAAGAGGTTGGAAGGGGAGACTGTTTGGATAACTAGATTCTGGACAGGAAGTCATTGGTGACAGTGGGGCCTGGGCAGAATCTTTGTAAGGGTTGGTATCCTGTTTTGTAGAATATGAAGTGGCCCGGTGCCCTGGGTCACATATGGGGATGGAGAATCTACAAGTTATGTCCATTTTAATGGGACTTTTTAAAGTTATAACATATCTTGTTAAGGACTGAGAAGCGTACTATGTAGTTTATGGAATGAGAACATACCTATCTTGAGAAGGGAGTGCTGTGGTTTGGGGAAAGGGGGATGAGACACCTCCCTTTAGCAGGCAGAGGTGGAATATTTGCAGGAGGGAGTTGAAGGAATGGCGATAGTATCGTTGAGGAGTGGAGTGGGGAGGAAGCAAGAAATGGGATGATGGTAGGTGCAGGGATGGAAAATCTGGTTGCAGTCTAGAGCGATTGTTCGAAGATGGTTTACTCTGTGAAGCCAATGTGGTTTGGGATAGAACTAGAGGCTTTCCCTTCTTAGAAAAGAGCATAGTAGAGTGGGAAGAGCATGGCGTTTAGAGTTGGTTTGGATGTCGGGTTCACCACTTAACTCGCTTTACAACTAGACAAGATAGTAAGTTTTCCATTCTTTTCTCCTTACCTATAAAGTAGGGGGATTACCTTTTTCATAAGCTGTAAGGATTAAATGAATAACTTTACAAAGCACAGGGTAAACTGTAAGGTGCCATGTTTTAGTATATTATAATTATCTTAGGGAAACAGCAAAGAAATGGGTAATATCTGAAAATAAGGAATGGCCTTGGGTAGAAGGCTTTAACTGAGTGGATGATTTGTGGTGGTTGGGGTTATGAGAAGTCAGGAACTCATTGTGTCTTCACATAGGGGAAGAGGATTGGTGATTGAAGACGATAATTCAAAAGGGAACTTCAGTGATGTATATACAATCTCAAAAAGAAGAAAACTGAGAGATTGAGAGAAAGCAATGCTAAAGCAAGAATTAAAATCTTAGTGAAAAGTTGTGACAACATATGTATTTTTAAAAGACGTTTAAACTACTTTGTTTTGAGCAACAGTGAGCTGCCTCTCTGTAGCAGGGGATTCGGAACACAGGATTAGAATGTTTCTAAAGAATTAGAGCTTTCTTATGGACAGAATAAGAAAGGAAGTGAAGGGGCCCCTGCGTGCCTTGTGCTAACTCACTCATCTTGAGCGTCTTAACACTCTGGCCCAGCTGAGAGTCCTGATGACGATCCTTCTGTTTGTACTGTGCTGTCGAGAGGCTGTGGATGGTTCAAAGAGTAAGCACAGTGGCCAAGAATTGGGGATAATGAGAGTGTTTTACTAGGTAGGTTGGCGACACACTGTGTGATGTTGGATGGCTCTGCTACTTAAAGGAGGGTTGTTTAGTGAAGTTTGACAGTTTATAAGATTTATTCTCCTGAAATACTTCCTTCAATCTCAGGTCCCTTAGTTTGCTTTACAGGTAAAGAAAGAAGCTTCTTGAAATCAGAATGCTTAGCTCCTCACCTTTAGCATGTTTTGAGATGGAGAAAGTTTTTACAGCATCTTGGAAGAGGGTGGTGTATGGAGGGAAAGGATTGGGAAGCCAGGCAGCTTTCTTCCTGAGTAGTTCTTCCCAGGTCAACCAGGCAATAATATAAAGAACTATCCATGTGACATTTAATATATACACCTACTTGTTTCTCACAAGTCCCTGGGGTAGGTGATCTTTCCCTATTTTACAGAGGAGGAAACTTAGGCTCAGGCGCCCAAATGATTTGTCCAAGATACTTCAACTGTGGTGCTTTTTCTTCTTCTTGTTGTTTGGCATGAATTCTCCATGATTTTATTCATTCTCATTGAAATATAAGTATGGAAAAGGTATGCCCAAAGTACATGTAAACGGTTTTGGATTGTCTGTCATTTTGCAGTATCTTTGTCACTGTTCCCTTGGTTTGATCAACAATCAAGAGTTGATTTTTTTGAAAATAGGTTTGCACTTTATTTGTATGTGGTCTTTAGGAAAATCAACCTTGTGGAGACTACTGTGGTGGTATGGATATGTCTGACATGGAGTCAGTGAAGAAGGTAGGAACATATGAAAATAGGTTCCTTTAGGATTTTTGTGGAGTAAGACATGTAAATTATAAAACAGGATTGGCCATGAGTTGATTATTGTTGAATCTCAGTGGTGAGTCCATTTATTCTGTATACTTTTACATGTTAAACATTTTCATAATAGATAGATTAAAAAAAAAGCCGCTACACAGAAGTTCATGCTGTTCTCTGGTTTCTTGTGCCTGCTTTTTTCCTAGCAAATTCTATCAAAGTTCTGTTACCCAGCTGTGAAGCATTTTCTGACCACCCCAACTGAAAGTAAGCTCTTTGTTGTTTTTTTTTAAATTTATTTATTTTTGGCTGCGTTGGGCCTTCATTGCGGTGCATGGGCTTTCTCTAGTTGCGGCGAGACGGGGCTACTCTTTGTTGTGGTGCGCGGGCTTCTCATTGCGGTGGTTTCTCTTGTTGCAGAGCCTGGGACTCTAGGTGCGCAGGCTTCAGTAGTTGTGGCTCGAGGACTCTAGAGCACAGGCTCGGTAGTTGTGGCACACGGGCTTAGTTGCTTCGCGGCCTGTGGGATCTTCCCGGACCAGAGATTGAACCCGCGTCCCCTTCATTGGCAGGCGGATTCTTAACCACTGCACCACCAGGGAAGTCCCAGCTCTTTGTTTTTGACACTTGTTTTGTCTGCCTCACTTCTTCCTTTTCAAGTGTAAATACCTAGTCTCCTCACTGGATGGTAAGTGTTTTGAGGGTAAGGATGCAGTTACACTAACCTTTGTCCTCCTCTAGTGCCTAGCACATTGTCTTGCCCATAGCTCCTGCTTAGTAAATACTGAACAATTGAATATGATAGGTTTTCAGTGTGGTTCGTCCTTTGTTGAAAGAATATTAAATGTAAGAGGAAGCTACAGATAGATGAGTGTTTGTAATACATATACTTACAAAAGAGAGCTTTTGGTAACTTAGTTTCCTGGTGTCTCAGTGTTGTAAGAGTGAAGGGTACCATCCCTTAATAGTTTTAAATAAAAACGATTGACAGAAGAAATTAAAATAATTGGTAGTAACACCACAGTCTTTATCACGGGTCACGATTAACCACAAGATTCTGCTTGTATCCTTTTTATTCATAAAGACTGAGGAAATAAAAGCATGCATATGAAAACACACATTGAAGGTGCAAACTAGACTTTTATTAATTTGAGAGAAACACCTTGCTCAATGTATGTTTATGAGCAGTTGTTTTAGCGTAAGTTCTGTGAGAAATAGTACCTTCTCTCTTCTTGGAGTCAGTGCAGTACTTGTATATACCTGCACTTGAATCTTGGTAAAAATTACTTATATTAGGGTGAATGTTGCTGTGTAGGGGGAAAAGGAAGTCAGTCCATGTGAACCTCATTCACATGAATTTCATTACCAAAGTAGTATCATCATAATTTGTTGTGTGTTTTCTGTGTGCTGGGGCTTTACAATCATTGCTCAGTAAGGAAACTGAGGCTCAGAGAGTGTAAGTGACTTGCCCAAGGATATAAATAGAAAAACGGTTCTAAGTCAAGACCGTTGCACACCAAGATTCCAACACTGAATCTATCTGCTTCCTTGTCCACAGTCACTACTCTAAGCCAGCCCTCTTTTGCTTGAGTTCCTTGTTAGCCTCCTCACTGGTTCCCTCCATTCTCCGCACAGTGGCCATCCATTCTCCTGAGTAGTCTTCTGACAGCCTAACTCAGGTCATGTCAGTCCTCTGTTTAAAACTCTTTAATGGCTTTTGGCCACATTTAGAATAAAATCCAAATTCATTAGTGGGGCTCTTCATGGCCTCATTTTGTATGTGTTTTTGAGGGATGACAGATAGTAAACAAACTACAGGTTACACAGAGGTAAAAGTTTTTCTCTTTTGGTGCTCTGTCCAGTGCTGGGCATATAATAGGTGGTTTGGCAAATATTTACTGAACAGTGAATGAACATGCCTCCCCCTGGGCTGCCTGTCTGAAGATCTGTTCTAAGGACTGCATTATATTGAGGTGATATGTTGTGTGACAGTGAACATTGTCAATGTCAGATATTTGCAAATAATGCTAAACTGGAGAATGAAAAGCAAAGCAGATCTCTAGAATGAATGGAAGTTATATCTGGTTTTGGATTTCTGTTATGTATCACTGTATCTGTTATGATCATATCTGATTGTCTTGTGATCATTGCATCTGGTGAAAGTTTTTCAGAGAGAAACTATTTACTTGAAAATGTGTGTCTAGCATTATAGACTTTAGATTTGCTTATTATTTTTAAAACATGTTTTGCCTGTAAAGTGCTATGATAGTAATGTTTTGGGGACTTCCTGGTGGCGTGGTTAAGAATCCGCTTTCCAATGCAGGGGACATGGGTTCGATCCCTGGTCGGGGAACTAGATCCCACATGCATGCCACAACTAAGAGTTTGCATGCTGCAACTAAGGAGTCCTTCTGCCACAACTAAGACCTGGCGCAACCAAAATAAGTAAATTTGAAAAAAAAGATAATAATGTTTTGGTGATACATGATTCAAGCTAAAATTAGCCAAAGATAAGACCATGAATTTGTTTTGAAATAACCTTCCTCAATGTTTCTTATGTTTCCTCAGTGTTGGGGATCTGGGGACTTGGTAACCATATCAGCCTGTAATTTATCAAGTAGTACTACGAATTAAAATGCCTAATGTTCATGCATTTCTCAAAATAGATTTCTGTGGTCATTTATTTTAGAGATGATAAATGCCACTGAATTGAGGTGTCATGTAGTTCTGTATAATTGTATTTTACTTCAACATTAATAACTTAGTTATCATCATTCTTACCTGTTTCATCAAAGCATCTCATGAAAAATCAAGGATGCCCTAAGAAGAAAACGTCTAATGAAGTGCTGTTTTAGTTGGCTACATTTAGTACCTGAAACTTTATGTGATTGCTGTCCTTGACAATAGAGCCATAAGTATAATTTTATTTTCAAAATTCTATAATATATTTTCTGGAGTTTAATGGTTCCTTCTTAGGAGTTAAAGGAAAAGAGTGGTTTTATTTGTTGTATGTATAAATCAAGAAACGCTTGCAACTTTGAGTTTCTATAGCATATTTTCTAATCCTCACTTAAAGAGTTAGAGGCAGAGTGCTCCTTTTCTGGAATTTTAACCTCTTAGATGTCTAGAGGGGCTCCATGTGACCAAATTCAGTTTTACAGGGAAAATCTACAGTTAGTTCCCATGATGCTCACAATGAATTACCTCTCAGATTTTGTTAGTAGATCTCATTAGGGCCACAGCTTAAAATAAATCAGACCCACTCATTTGCTGTGATAAGACTAGATTGAGCTCCTATGAAAAAGTTAGGTTTGAAAATACTTTTAAGACATTAGACCGATGAATATGTAGCAGCCAAATAGAGACCTAAGAGAGAATCCCATTTCTTGATTGGTCCGGTTCACCCTAACTTGGTAAGAAAACTTGATAATCTCTGTTTTGGAGTTTCAGGTTTGATAATGAAGAACCACTAAAGGATTTTTAAAAAATGCACTAAAGTAGAGGTGTGTTTTAATTGCTTTTTACATGTTTATAAATTATACTGAATATAAGTGATCACTCAAAGTATTCAGTTCTGTCAGTACCACTCATTAAATTTTATTTGAAATCCTAAGATAGGATCTGATTCTGTTCTGATTTATTTTTTTTCTTTTCCTTTCTATTTTTTAAATTAATTTATTTTTGGCTGTGTTGGGTCTTCGTTGCTGTGCGCGGGCTTCCTCTAGTTGCGGCGAGCGGGGGCTACTCTTCGTTGCAGTGCATGGGCTTCTCCTTGCAGTGGCTTCTCTTGTTGTGGAGCACGGGCTTTAGGTGCGTGGACTTCAGTAGTTGCAGCACGTGAGCTCATTAGTTGTGGCTCACAGGTTCTAGAGCATAGGCTCAGTAGTTGTGGCACACGGGCTTAGTTGCTCCGCGGCCTGTGGGATCTTCACGGACGAGGGATCGAACCCGTGTCCCCTGCATTGGCAGGTGGATTCTTAACCACTGTACCACCAGCGAAGTCCCATGTTCTGGTTTCTTTAAATTGAGAAGTCTTTAGTTTGAAGGTGATTTTCATCTCTGATTAACTGTGACCTAGTCTTGTCTTAGTCCCAGTGTTGAATTTTGTACAATGGTTATTATGCCTGTCATACTCCACAGGGTTGCTCTAAGGATTCAGTGAGGTAATATATGTGAAAATGCTTTGAAAATTGCTACATGCAATATAGAAGCAAGTTATTTGTTCTCTAAATTTTTAGACCCAGACCAGTTCCAGGCAGAGTTCCTCACTGCAGATAAGGTTTTTCTTCTTTTTTTTAATATTTTAAAAAATTGAAGTGTAGTTGATTTACAACATTATGTTAGTTTCCGCTCTACAACATAGTGATTCAGTATTTTTTAGAGATTATATTCCATTTAAAGTTGTTGCAAAATATTGGCTTTATTCCCTGTGCTGTGCAGTATATCCTTGTAGCTTATTTATTTTATGCATAGTAGCTTGTACTTCTTAATCCCCCATCCCTATCTTTCCCCTCCCCCACAAAAAAGATTTTTCTTGTTTCATGATTTAAACAGCATTTAAACTTTGAGATATCCTAGTAAGAATTCTATGGAGATGTTTGAATAATGCCATATAAAAAGAAATAGAAATACTAGTTTGCAAGTTGTCATTGATTTCTATTGTTGCCTTTGAAATGTGTTATAAGGTCATCTCCGTTTAGTCACAAGTTTCATAGTCCAGTGCTGCTTACCACAAAACAAGAAAAATTGTGACTTGAATAAAGGCTAAAATTTTTCGTAATAACTGTATTTTAATCTTTTGAAGGCAGTTTCCCTCATAATCGTGGATAATCCTAGTCATTGTCTCGTTTTTGTTTTGTTTTTAAATGCACAGGAAAATTTTCTACCTTAAAATGCCTGAGGAGGGGCTGTTAGTGGTGGGTTATCTGTTTTTCTTACTGCACACCAAGTCTGCCAGGCACGCTCAGTTCCCTTTATCTGAGGGCTTCAGGCTTGGGCTTCACTCTTGACCTAAATAAGACATGTGTAGCAAAGTTTTGTTAATTGTTTCTTCAACCTGGTTATACACACATTTTGGCCTAAGTACAGTGCTTGACCTTTTGTTATTTCCTTGTCTTAATTTTTGCCCAGAATTGTCTAGCTTGACCTTCCAAACTTGACTAAATCTTCACGCCTTGCCTGACAGCCTTAACTTTTAAACCTTTGACTGTACACTCTGATTTTATAAATGCCCAGAAATTTACATTCATTTCTCGAAAGTGCTTGCAAAAATACTACTGTTAGAAGTAAAAGCTAGTTTTAGAGAGTGAATGCTCTTACTTATGCTACTGATTAGCACAAGCACTGATACATTAAAAATATTAAGGCCTAATATCTTAAAAAGCATTTTCAAACCTAACTTCATAGGGTTCAATCTAGTCTTATTACAGGAATACATCCTGGGACCACAGCTAG
This sequence comes from Aethalodelphis obliquidens, assembly GCF_003676395.1. NCBI lineage: Eukaryota > Metazoa > Chordata > Mammalia > Artiodactyla > Delphinidae > Aethalodelphis > Aethalodelphis obliquidens. Next base: position 7,524,853 of record NW_020837972.1, read on the forward strand.
GTTAGCTAAAGTTAGTTAAAGATTTGAGATGAGGTCAGTTAACCAAGAGGGAGAGTGTAGAGAGGACAGAATGGAGGACTAGAGTTGAGGCCTGGGAAACTCATAGTTGAGAAATGGGAGGAAGAGGAGGAGTCAAGGGAAGCTCCATCAGAGGTAGGATAATTAGGAAAGTGCAATCAATGGTGATTAAAGAAAAGGCACAGAGAATTTTTAGGGGCAGTAGTGTAAAAAGCTTCAGGATTCAAAGAGAATGAAGAAAAAACAGGCTATTGACTTTGCAAAGGAAGTCGTTACTGAAAGTGCTCTAATAAAGATCAGAGGAGTGAGGGTGAAACGGAAATTAGGGATGGGTAGTGAAGAAATAAAGGTGTCCTTTGGGCTTTGGGTACTGGCCATTTGTTTGAGAGATGGGATGTGAAAGACATAAGGAAGGAGGATGGTTGATACAGACAGCAGAGTCATAAGGATCTTTTGTTTTTATTTATTTTATATAAGGGAGAAAACTGTGTATTTGAAGCCAAGGAGGAGAAATTGATCTTGGAAAGAAATTGGTTTTTTACTGTAGTTTAAGTTTTAGAGATTTCTAGTTTTTTTTTTTTAAGTCCTGGATTTCAGTTAGGAGTTGTGAAGAGGACTTAATGGGGAATGAATGCTATGTAGTGTACATTCAGTCTTTGTTTCTTTTGATCTTTACATTGTCACTAGTTTGGATTGTATTACATTTGCATTCCTAGGGCTTTTTTAATTGCCTACAGTGTAAAATCCAATCTTCGGTCTGCTTTTCAAAATAATCTGGCCTTGTAACCCTACTTTTCTTTAAAAATTTGTTATTTCAGCCAAACTGGATTACTCGCTGTTTCCTCTTTTCTTTAAGCTGGCTGGTATACCTGGTTAGCCTTTCTCCCAAGCCTCTGAAATATGTGAGTCCTACCTGTCTTTTCAAGGTCCAGCTGAAATGCTGTCCTCTTGTTACAGAGCCTTCTGATTGGCCCAGGAGAAATATTCTTCTGATGCCTGTAGTTCTTTATCTGATCCTGTCAGATGGCAGTGCTTTTACGGTTTTCTGACCTTGTATTGAATGTATTTATGTGGCTCTTTTCCCATGTTGGCAGTGAACTCTGTAAAGGTAGGATCAAAGGCATTAATTTCATGGTTTAACGACCTATCTGCATAATAGAGACTCAGATTTTTTTAAAATTTTATTTATTTATTTATTTATTTTTGGCTGCATTGGGTCTTCGTTGCTGAGTGCGAGCTTTCTGTAGTTGCGGCGAGCGGGGGCTACTCTTCGTTGCAGTGCATGGGCTTTTCATTGCAGTGGCTTCTCTTGTGGAGCACGGGCTCTAGGCGCATGGGCTTCAGTAATTGTGGCTTGCAGGCTCCAGAGCACAGGCTCAGTAGTTGTGGCTCGCAGGCTCATTAGTTGTGGTGCACGGGCTTAGTTGCTCCGTGGCATGTGGGATCTTCCCGGACCAGGGCTTAAACCCATGTCCCCTGCATTGGCAGGCGGATTCTTAACCACTGTGCCACCAGGGAAGTCCCTTTTTTTTTTTTCTTTTATAGAATGAATACTTTAGAGGTGAAGTTTGTCAGGTGCAGGATTTTAGAATAGAATGTCTCCTTAAAAATAAAATGACAGGGCACATAGAAGAGAGAAAATAATAACTTGCATAACGTCTCATTCCTCTTTGAAGAAAATACAAAAGTAAAATTGTTGCTGTTAAATTGGGTCATGTGTTGTGGCCAGATTCCCCTAACTTCTTAATATCCATACAGCACCTAGAGAATGAAAGTGGCTCAGCCTGGGAACTGAACTCCTAAGGGAGACATTTACAAAGGACCACAGGCCCTTTAGAGTAGTCATCTCCATTTATCTCCAGTCTTCTTCAACTGCCCACAGACTGACTGCTAACTATTTATAATTTATCTCCCAAACAGGTACTGGTTAATATGTGACATATATGACACCTATGTAAGTGGAGAAGCTCTGCTATTTTGCTTCTGCAATTAGCAAAACAGTTTTAGGGAAATTTTTTTCAAATGAAAATATTTTGCAGGAAACTTCCTTTGAGGTGTGAGGAGAGCTATAAGCTATATGGAAACTAGCTTCTGAAGAATTTAACATTTTCTCTCTTTTGCTTCTATTTAAGAAATTCATATTTTTTTGTATTTAAGCTTCTGTTTAAAAAGTTAACATTTTTAAAAGTAGAAACTTACATTTCATTTTTTTCCTGTTTCTAAAAGACTGTTTTCTCTTTTGACTCATTTTTTTGGTCTCTTGTTTAATAATTAATATTCAGAAAGGGAAATTAAATTTTTTTAAATTTAAATTTAAATTTTTAAAATTTTTATTGGAGCATAGTTGATTGAAAATGTTGTGTTAGTTTCTGCTGTACAGCAAAGTGAATCAGTTATACGTATACATATATATACTCTTTTTTAGGTTCTTTTCCCATATAAGTCATTACAGAGTTTTGAGAAGAGTTCCCTGTGCTATGCAATAGATCCTTATTAGTTATCTATTTTATATATATATTATTGTGTATATGTCAATCCCAATCTCCCAGTTTATCCCTCCCCCACTTCCCCTCTGGTAACCGTAAGTTTGTTTTCTATATTTGTGACTCTATTTCTGTTTTGTAAATAAGTTCATTTGTACCAGTTTTTTAGATTCCATGTACAAGCGATATCATATGATATTTGTCAGGGCAATTTAAAAATACATGGCTTGGTGTGTACATATTATTTTTGTTTGTTTGTTTGTTTTGTTTTTGCGGTACGCGGCCTCTCACTGTTGTGGCCTCTCCCGTTGCGGAGCACAGGCTCCGGACACGCAGGCTCAGCGGCCATGACTCACGGGCCCAGCCGCTCCGCGGCATGTGGGATCTTCCCGGACCGGGGCACGAACGCGTGTACCCTGCATCGGCAGGCGGACTCTCAACCACTGTGCCACCACGGAAGCCCTGGTGTGTGCATATTTTAAATTTCATAGATACAGTAGTGATTCAATCTTAGGTCAGAATTAAGTAACCTAGTTGGGACTTCCCTGGTGGCGCAGTGGTTAAGAATCTGCCTGCCAATGCAGGGGACACAGGTTCAAGCCCTGGTCCGGGAAGATCCCACTTGCCGCAGAGCAGCTAAGCCCGTGCGCCGCAACTACTGAGCCTGCGCTCTAGAGCCCATGAGCCACAACTACTGAGCCCGAGTGCTGCAACTCCTGAAGCCCGCGTGCCTAGAGCCAGTGCTCCGCAACAAGAGAAGCCACTGCAATGAGAAGCCCGTGCACCGCAACGAAGAGTAGCCCCCACTCGCTGCAACTAGAGAAAGCCCACATGCAGCAACGAAGACCCAACACAGCCAAATAAATAAATAAATTAATTAAATAACCTAGTCATCTGGAATAGGCATAAACCAGAAGTTTGGGGAATTAGGAGTTTGTTTTTGAACCTTTGCATGCTGCACGATGGTGAAAATAACCTGCAGGCCTAAGGATGATGTATTAGGCTGGTATTCATGGATAGCAGAAATTCTAAAAGCCAAACTAAAGGTTATCAACCAACTTAGAAAAAAGGGAATAACAGGTAACCTCTTCATTCTTTCTCATCTTTGCTCCTGGATGACCCTTCTTTGTGTTCTCTTAGTACACTGCACTTGCCTCTTTTCAGTTGTTTGTTTCCTTGTTTATCTCCCCGTAAAGTTTTGAGGACATGAGTTATAGTTTGTTCATGTCTTTATCTTCAGTGGTTTGGTACCTAGTTTATTTAAATTAGTATTATTCTGTCTTTAATTTTTTAAAATAATAATCTTAAAATAGTAAAATTAGTAAGATGGAAGAGTATGTAATATCTTAAATTGCTCTCAACCTTTAGTTTAAGAGCTTAAAGGGACAAGCATTAAATATCTTTTGAGATACATAGATCGCTCTCTTAAGCTGAGTAAATGAAACTTTTTATTCAAGGTGCTAAGCTGGACTTACCTTGATAATCACTTTCATTCTTGGAACCTTTTCAAAATACAGTGGGAGAATTGGCTACTGTATTGGTTAACTATTGCCACCATAATACTGCATAACAAATTGCCCCATAACTCAATGCTTAAAATATCAATTGATCTTCACGTTGGCTGGGACAACTTTGCTTCTTGCTTCAGATCTATAAGTCAGCTGGGTGACTGCTTCATGTGTGTGCATTTTGGAGCCCAGGCTGAATGGGCAGCAGCTACCCAAGGGAAGTTCTTCTCATGACAGTGGTAGAAGCACAAGAGGGCAAGTGGGAACATGCAAGGCTTCTTGAAGCTCAGGCTCAGAACTGGCACACTACCATTTCTGCTTCGTTCTTTCGGCCAAAAGAAGTCATGTGGTGGAACCCAAAGACAAGGAGCCACAAAACTAAACCTTGCCATTTTTGTGGGAGGAGCTGCAGAATCACAGGGCTAAGGAGCAGATTTGGGGAGGGGTGAGGAATTCGGGCCAGTAATGCAGACAACCATAGTTGAAATTCTCTCTTCCTTTTCATATGGCTAGCTTTCACTTGTTCATTCTGTTCTATCTAAAATGAAGGATTTCATATAGGTCCCTTTCTGTAACATTATGGTTTTCATTCTAATGGTTTATGTTTTTAAAATAGCTTTTTTGAGATATAATTCACATACTGTACAACTCACTAATTTAAAATATACAATCCAGTGGTTTTTAGTACATTCACAAAGTTGTGCAACTATCACTACAGTCAATTTTAGAGCATTTTTTTCATCCCAAAGGAAACCCTGTACCTGTTTCATTTCCCCCTTTTCCCCAGCCCTGGCAGCTGCTAATGTGCTTATGGTTTCTGTGGACTTGTCTATTTCATATAAATGGAGTAATAAAATATGTGGTCTTTTGACATTTCACTTCGCATGTTTTCAGGGTCCATCATGTTGTAGCATGTATTAGTGCTTCATTCCTTTTTATTGCCAAATATTCAGTTGTATGTATATACCACATTAGTCTATTTATACACATTTGTCCATGGTTGTTTGGGTTTTCACTTTTGGGCTATTATGTATAATAATGTTGCTATGAACATTTATGTAAAAGTTTTTGTGCAGATATGTTTACATTTCTCTTGGGTAGATACCTAGGAATGGAATTGCTGGCTCTTAGGGTTTCTGTGTTTAACATTTTGAAGAACTGCCAAGCTGTTTTCCAGAACGGCTGCACCATTTTGTATTCCCACAGCAATGTCTGAGGGTTCTGATCTCTCCAAATGCCCACCAATTCTTGTCATTGTCCATCTTTTTAATTATAGACATCCTAGTGGGTGTGAGTAGTTTTTGTGTAATATTTATATCTTAGAGTTTATAAAAGAGGAAAAAAGCAGTGGTTTTAGAAGGTTAGATCTGTTTGTTCTTAACAGTGTAGTACCAAAGTTGAACCTCAGTTTTAGTTACCTAAAAATCCAGCATTGAGGGAAAAAATATAATCTTTTGGCTCACAGATTTTTCTTCAGACTACTCCTTGTATTTTTTACGTGCTAGAATCATTTAGGAAGAAATTAGACTCAGATGACTGTTACTTCCCTTTGGGTAAGTGAATGACCAGATTGCTCTGGCAACCTGCTGCATCATCAGTAGTCCTGGGACTGGTTTAATGACTGAAGTTGTTGTGGTTTTGTTGCGGGGGGGGGGGGGGGGGGGGGCTCCATATCTCTTTTTGCCAGGAAGGTACTCACTAGAGGAATTAGTTGTAAAATATGACCTTCTCTGGGGAAGCACTGTCCAGTAGAAATATAATGTGAGGAACATATATATAATTTAAAGTTTTCTAGTAGCCACATTAAAAGCAGCAAGTGAAATTAATTTTAATAATGTCATTTAACTCAGTATATCAGAAATATTTATCATATCATTTATTGTATATAATCAATACAAAAATTATTAACAAAATATTTTATGTTATATTTTTAGCACAAAGTCTTCTCAGTTCAGACTAGCCACATTTCAAGAGCTCAGTAGCTACATGTGGCTGGCAGCTACCATATTTTACAATACAGTCCTGGAGGTCTAAGAGTTTATGATCTAGATTTCTGCTCACATGTATGATGATTGTGTATCATTAGGAAAAACAGATGAGTGCTTTATCAGCCTGTATTTCTGGTTCTTTAATTTTATGTTGTTACTGACCCCTCCCCCCCCCTTTTTTTTTTTAATGTGGAAGACAGTCTTTAGAAGGGTACAGAGAGGCAAGCTCCTTACAGGTCAAATTTTTATGGTGAGTAGAGATTAGTTAGCAAGAGGAAGAAAAACATTGGTCTCCCTCATCATTAAGGATGTATGAGGTTCCATTGTTCTTAGCAAATGAAAGAAATCTGTTGGATCTGCTGTTGTTTGGTCGTAATTCTAATTGTTCTGTATGTTCAGGGTCTGCTTTGGCCTGTTCTTTAGATAGTTATGCACTACTTGTACTGTTTGACCACATAACTCACTTGGTTAGACAGAAAAAGTTGTAGATTTGATTTCTATAATTAATGAATGAGTTTATGTCTGCTGGGACTCCAGCATAGTAACTAAAGCAGAATAAACAGGATCCTCTCTCTTCCATGAGTTTGCGGTGTTGTTAGAGACTGTTTGGCATTTGCTGGGTTAAATGCCAGCAAATGTAATTAAGACAGTTTTGAGAGAAAGGAGATTTCAGGGTGGGCTATTATATAGACTCTGTGTCCCAATCATTTGATTACTGGAAGGACTGAATTTGGTCAAAAGTGTCTTAATATTTGAGTGCCTTACTCATAGTGTACATTTTCTTTCTTCTTCTTTTTTTTTTTTTTGGCTGCACCTTGCAGCCTGTAGGATCTTAGTTCCCTGACCAGGGATCGAACCTGCGCCCCCTGTGGTGGAACTGCAGAGTCTTAACCACTGGACCACCGGAGAAGTCCCCCATGGAGTACATTTTCTAATTTGCCTCAGTCCCTACCACATTCTGTTCCTGTACACTGAGTCTCTACATCACTAGTTTATATTATTTACCTGGCCCCTAAAGGCAATCAGGTTGTGGCCCCCTGTGATCAGTTCATTGCCTCAAGGATGGGCTAGGGATAAGGAGATAGCGATCAGTACCCCAGTGACTCTGGATATGGGCACTTGCATATTGAAGACACAAATACTTTCACCAAATTTGACCACTGCGTTAAGTATCACTGACAGTCGGATACCTTAATGTTCTAACAAATGTTCCATCGGCCATTGTTCTGGTTTTCTAAGTGTTAATAATGCAGTTATTCTAAGTGGAATTCACATGCCTTTGGATTGGGGTCTATGAATGGTATCCTGACCAAGAAAACAAAGATCAGTACTTAATTTACAGGGAATAGCCTAATGCACTCATCTTTGAGCTCTTGGCATTTTTGATAGTGTGGACCCAGGGCCCGTTTGTGAGTTTATGGATTTGAATTTGAAGGCCACGTGAAATCCTTGTGTATTGTACGTCCTCAGTGCACAATTGTGGGATTAAAGAATACTGTGAGTGGTACTGTTTTTTTTTGGTCAACAGTTTATTTGGTGGCTTTGTTGTGTTTTTGATATACATTATGATTTTGATAATTTCCAAATAAAGTTTGTCTCTTGTTCGTTAACTTCATTTTTTGAAATGGACTTGAAAGCTTTAGCCAAAGAGAGAAATAATAATGTTTTTTAGTTGTTGAGTTTTAAATGCTTTGGTTTGTTGGAGGGATGAAATATTAATTTAAGGGCTATTTTACTTGTTCTCAGCTGAATGCACAGTATGCAAGTGGCTAAGCTTCCAGTTTGTTGGGCCAGTGTGGACAGAATTGGAAGGCTTACTTCTTCTCTGGTCTTGTATACTAAATAATTCCACTCCTCTGGTAGTAAAACCTAATTTAGATCTCTTCTGGTAGTAAAAACACAAGACCTTAACTGATGTGAAGTTAGTTATATGACCTATTTATCACACTTAGTGTAACTCTTCACTTTGCTGCAGGAATGTTTTTGTTTTTGCTTTTTTTCGCCATGCCGCGCGGCTTGCAGGATCTTAGTTCCCCCACCAGGGATTGAACCGGCCCTGGTAGTGAAAGCACTGAGTCCTGACTGCTGGATCGCCAGGGAATTCCCAGGAATGTTTGTGTTTGGTTGTGGAGTACTGCCTGAAACCCTTCTCGGGATGTTGGGCAATGCTAATGTATGTACTGTGTTGCCTTTCTTAAAGTGAAAAAATCAGGATTCTGAGACATCTGTAGTTGCAGGAATATCAGATAAGGAATTTTGGAACTGTAATACGTATTTTATTGGTACAGATTTGAAAAATGTAGATAAACAGAAAACGGTAAGAACACTACTCAGAGTCCCACCAACCCACAGAAATCCTTCATTAAATTTGTTGCTTGTCTTTCAGTTCTGTAAAAAAAATGCATATGCTTGTGACCCCCCCCTTTTTAAAAATTTACACAAAAGTTCACTGACAATCAGAAATCTCAGATAAGGAGTAATTTAAAAATTATAGCTACCTAAAATTTAAATTGCCTAGAAAACTCATGGTAACATTTCATATTATCCTTTGGGGTAGATCTTTTTTTTTTTGCGGTACGCGGGCCTCTCACTGTTGTGGCCTCTCCCGTTGCAGAGCACAGGCTCCGGACACACAGACTCAGCGGCCATGGCTCACGGGCCCAGCCGCTCCGCAGTATGTGGGATCTTCCCGGACCAGGGCACGAACCCATGTCCCCTGCATTGGCAGGCAGACTCTCAGCCACTGTGCCACCAGGGAAGCCCCTGGGGTAGATCATTTTTTACACAAAAATAGGAACAGCTTCATACTGTGTTTTCATTTTTATGTGATTTTTATTATCTACAGAAGAATGTGTTCTGTGTATGTAAGTTATGAAGCATAATCAACACTCAGGAACATCACCAAATAACTAAATAACTATCGGATTACGAATACTCTTGAAGTTCTCTATGTACTCCTTGGTCCCTCCTCCTGCCTCTGTCCCCTACCCCTGCAGGGTAACCTCTGTTGTGATTTTGTGTTTACCATTTCTTTGCTTTTTAAAAAAATGAGTTTTACATTTACTGTGTTTTTATGTTTTACTGTACAACATAATGTTTAGTTTTGCTCTGTTTTTATAAACTTGAGTATTATAAAGATATATATTATCTTTTATAATTTGCTTTTTTCAATAAATATTGTTCCCAAGACTTGTCTGAGTTACAGTACTCATTTCCACTGCTGTATATTGTTCCATCCTGTGCATATCCCATACTTTATTTATCTATTCTTCTGTTGATGGATATTTAGGCCTCTAGTTTGGGGCTATTGCAAAGAGTTCTGCTGTGAGCATTCTTGTATGTATTCCTGGTGTTTGTGTTCATGGGTTTATACCTAGGGCTAGAATTTATCAGTCTCTTTTATGGCAAGTGCTTTTGTGTCATAAGAAATCCTTTTCTGGCCTGGGGTCTTAAAGATATTCTCCTATATTTTTCTTTAAGTAGGAATGGGTTAGGGTTAATACTTTGCCTTTCACAAACTTAGAATTTAGTCTAAATTGAGATGGCTTTAGATAAGACTAAATTAAGACGTCTAGAATAAAGTTTAATTTGTCTGTGGGTGAGTTAGGAATCCGGTTGTCCCAGCACCATTTACTGAATAGTCCCATCTTTCCCTAATGATCTTTAATGTCACTTCTTAGACTCTTTCTGGGCAGGTGTGTGTGTGTGTGTGTGTATGTAAGTGTAAGGTTAAATGGTAAATAGTATTTTGTTATCTGCTTAATATATCATGAGCATCTTTTCATACCATTAATATTTTATAGATCGGTTTTTAGTGCATACAGAGTAGACCACTGTATTCAACCCCTCTTTATTGTGTTCATTCCTGATCCTACAGCCTCCCTCTACAAGAAAATTTGTAACATGTGTTTTCTCTCCATTCTTCTAGAAATATATGCATATGGGCATGTATGTGTATAACCCTGTTTTTTTATTATTGTAAAATATACAAAACATAGTTTTTCATTTTAACCATTTTTTAAAATAAATTTATTTTATTTTTGGCTGCATCGGGCTGCTGCATGCGGGCTTTCTCTAGTTGCAGCGAGTGGGGGCTGCTCTTCGTTGTGGTGCGCGGGCTTCTCATTGTGGTGGCTTCTCCTGTTGCGGAGCACGGGCTCTAGGTGTGTGGGCTTCAGTAGTTGTGGCTCGTGGGCTCTAGAGCGCAGGCTCAGTAGTTGTGGCGCACGGGCTTAGTTGCTCCGCGGCATGTGGGATCTTCCTGGACCAGGGCACGAACCCGTGTCCCCTGCATTGGCAGGCAGACTCTCAACCACTGCGCCACCAGGGAAGCCCTCTTAAAGACTTTGCTTTCAAATTTTTGGGATGCATACTCAAGTGGGATTGCTAGGTCGTATGGTAATTCTGTTTAATTTTTTGAGAAGTTACACCATTTTTCATAGTAGCTGTACCATTTTACAGTCCCACCAGCAATGCACAAGTGTTCCAGTTTCTCCATATCTTCTCTAACACTTGTTATTTTCTGGTTTTTTGTTTGTTTGTTTGGTTGTTTTTTTTAAAAATAATAGCTGTCCAGATGGGTGTGAAGTGGTATCTACTGTGGTTTTGATTTGCATTCTCCTGATGACTCTTGATGTTGAGCATCTTTTTATGTGCTTATTTGGCTATTTGTATATATTTGGAGAAGTGTGTATTCAAGTTCTTTGTCCATTTTTTATTCAGGTTGTTTAGTTTTGTTGTTGAGTTGTGGGAGTTCTTTACATATTCTGGATATCAATCCCTTCTCAGTTGTATGATTTGCAAATATTTTTTCCCATTCCATAGGTTGCCTTTTCATTCTGTTAATAGTATCCATTGGTGCACAAAAGTTTTGAATTTTGATGAGGTCTCAATTTATTTTTCCTTTTGTTTCCTGTGCTTTTGTTATCATATCTAAGAAATCTTGCTAAATCCAAAGCCATGAAGCTTTTTCGTATGTTTTCTTCTAAGAGTTTTATTGTTTTGGCTTTTTACACTTTGATCTGTTTTGAGTCCGTTTTTGTAGATGGTAGTAAGCGTTCAACTTCATTCTTCTGTGTAATGCCTTTTTAACAGAATGATAGCATACTATACACTATGATGCTGTATCTTGTTTTTTCCACTTAATAGTGAATCTCAGCCCCACTAACTTGTTTCCTTTTGTTCTATACTCTAGTATTCAGTTGAAAGGTGTGAGTCAATACATAGGAGAGCTTTTGGGTATGACTTTAATAGTTAAATTAAAAGAAAATCAAATAGGAATGTTAAGCCCAGGAATGACCACTGAAAGGAAAAGACAAAAGTGAGGAGAGAGGGAGTGTATGGGAATAAGTATCATCAACTTTTGTTCTCAGGAGGACAAATTGCAGTGTTGTTGAAAATTTATCATGTACATTTGTTAACACTCTCTGTGTGTATAACCTACCCTTAAGTCAAGTCCTCTGAAGTTTAAGTATTGTTTCCCCCATTTTACAGTTGAAAAAAATGATTACTCAAGATTATATAGTTACTGGGTGGCAGAGCTAGAATTTGAACACAAGTATTTTTAACTCCAAAGCCAGGGCTCTTTGCCATTAGTGATTCTCTGAGAATAAAGGGAACCTTTAATCAAGTAAGCTTGAGAAAGGCTGCTTGTTAAATCCCTCTTTTGGAAATTCATAGTTTGAATTAGCATATTATGAGCTCTGGTAAGTTGGATAGTAAAAAAGAAACCTGTTTAATTTTATTTTAAATGTTGAAAGACACTTGCTCAAGGGAGGGGTTTGCTTGGCATCTTAACAGTACCTGGAACAGTTCTCCCTTAACACTATTTTGGGAAGTGCCACTCACAGTTGTGTTCTCTTGTATCAAATCTCAAAGGCTAAGGACAGGAAATTAAATCCTAACTTGGTGAAAAGGAACAGCCTATAGAATTACCAAACACAGACCAGGCTTATAAGCTTTTTGGAGAGTGAGGGTCAGCTTATACCCCAGAGTCTACTGTGAGGTAACTCAGAAGGACAGGTGCTCTTCCAGAGGTGAATTGCATGTGACTACAGCTTTTCTTGTCCACATGACAAGTATTAAGTTCTAGCTTTATTTCAGTGTGTATGATATGATAAAACTATAATACAACAAAGGGATCTAAGACATTCATTTAGAGATATTTAAGAAAAAATAACATTTGACCTGCAGTACTTCTTACACATGAGCTTTGTGTTAAAGATTCTGTCTTGGTCATGAATTGTTCATTTTAGCTGTACCACAGGTAGCATAAGCTATGATTTAGGAAATGAAAGATTGTGTCTATTATGAGGGTAACATTTAAACACTGGACAGAAGCTAGTGTTAGAGATGGTCAGCAAATGAATGAATCAGCCATCTATTTGCATTTATTTTGTAAGAGAAAGTCATTTATGAGTTTGAGACCCAACCCCTCGATTAGGCATTGCTTTTAGTATTCCAAAGGGCTAATCCTATTTTTTTTCACTGATTGCTCTTTGATTTTTTTTCCCATTTATTTTTCCAAGTTCTCAAGCTCTGTAAAGTATCTTGTTAATGTTTGTTGTTTTTGCTTTTTGTGTTTTTTGCCTCACCATGCTTGTGAATCTTAGTTCCCCGGCCAGGGATTGAACCTGGGCCTTCGGCAGTGAGAGTGTGGAGTCCTAACCACTAGACTGCCAGGGAATTCCCTTGTTAGTGTTTTTATATTTATTTATTTATTTATTTTTAAAAAGAACATTTATTTATTTTTGCTGCACCGGGTCCTAACTGCAGCATGTGGGCTTCCTGGTTTCAGCAAGCGGACTTCTCAGCTTTGGCACGTGGACCTCTCAGTTGCAGCATGCGGACTCCTAGATGCAGCATGCGAGATCTAGTTCCCTGACCAGGGACTGAACCTGGGTCCCCCGTTTTGGGAGCACGGAGTCTCACCCACTGGACCACCAGGGAAGTCCCTTGTTAGTGTTTTTAATTGGGAGTACATTACATGTGTTTTTCTAAGTTTTGTGTATTTATTTATTGAAGTATAGTTGATTTACAGTGTTTCAGGTGTACAGCAAAGTGATTCAGTTATATGTATTTTTTCAGATTCTTTTCCATTATAGGTTATTACAAGATACTGAATTTAGTTCCTTCTGCTGTCGTAGATCCTTGTTGTTTACCTATTTTATATACAGTGGTTTGTATCTATTAATTCCAAATTCCTAATTTATTGCTCCGCCGCACATCTGTTTTTTAACTTGTGCAAAATTGTCTCCTTCATGATGTTATGGTATGTTTCTTCTCTGCAACTAACCAAGTTTTTCTCCCGTTAAAGTTTACTACACTAAATTTACATTCACTACACTAATTACCAAGTATTTTATACTTTTTATTGCTGGGTTTTTTTTGGTTTTTTTTTCCGGTACGCGGGCCTCTCACTGTTGTGGCCTCTCCCGTTGCGGAGCACAGGCTCCGGACGCGCAGGCCCAGCGGCCGTGGCTCACGGGCCTAGCTGCTCTGCGGCACGTGGGATCTTCCCGCACCGGGGCACGAACCCATGTCCCCTGCATCGGCAGGTGGACTCTCAACCACTGCGCCACCAGGGAAGACCCTTTGTTGCTGTTTTAATGGAGACATTTCCCCATTCTTTTTCTAGGTGGTTATTACTGCTGTATAGAAATAGCATTGATTTTTGCAGATTTGCTTTATATCCAACAACTATAGTAGAGAAATTATTCTAATGGTTCTTTGCTTAAATTTTATATAGAATCAAGTAGTGATATATATTTTTCAGTAATTTTTGTAATTCTCTTGTTTTATCTGTCCCTTCAAAAAAAATTACTCTGGAGTAAAAAATCTGTAATATACTGTTATAACTAATTGAATCAGGTGTCCCTTGGTCTTTTAAGTGGAAGACCCCTAATGTTTAACCATCATATTTGTAATGTGGATTGTTTTAATTATATTTAAAAAGAAAAGTTTTTTATTGCTTTTTATAAAAAGGGAGAGGAGGGGCTTCCCTGGTGACGCAGTGGTTGAGAATCTGCCTGCCAATGCAGCGGACACGGGTTCGAGCCCTGGTCTGGGAAGATCCCACATGCCGCGGAGCAGCTAGGCCCGTGAGCCACAACTTCTGAGCCTGCGCGTCTGGAGCTTGTGCTCTGCAACAAGAGAGACCGCGACAGTGAGAGGCCCGCGCACTGCGATGAAGAGTGGCCCCCGCTCGCCGCAACTAGAGAAAGCCCACGCACAGAAACGATCCAACACAGCCATAAATAAATAAATAAATAATTTTTTTAAAAAAAGGGAGAGGAGCCAATAAAAATTATGAATCACATTTTTTTTTCTAAAAAAAGTGTGGGGGCTTCCCTGGTGGCGCAGTGGTTGAGAGTCTGCCTGCCGATGCAGGAGACACGGGTTCGTGCCCCAGTCCGGGAAGATCCCACATGCCGCGGAGCGGCTGGGCCCGTGAGCCATGGCCGCTGGGCCTGCGCGTCCGGAGCTTGTGCTCCGCAACGGGAGAGGCCACAACAGTGAGAGGCCCATGTACCGCAAAAAAAAAAATAAAAATAAATTTAAAAAGTGTGGGATTCATTGAATTTTATAAAAGTTAGTCTTCTTTAAAAATAAATTTATTTTTTTATGGCTGCGTTGGGTTGTTGTTGCTGCACGTGGGCTTTCTCTAGTTGTGGCGAGCGGGGGCTACTCTTCGTTGCAGTGCGCAGGCTTCTCATTGTGGTGGCTTCTCATTGCGGAGCAGGGGCTCTAGGCGCACGGGCTTCAGTAGTTGTGGCTCGCAAGCTCTAGAGCACAGGCTCAGTAGTTATGGGTCACGGCCTTAGTTGCTCTGGGGCATGTGGGATCTTCCCGGACCAGGTATCAAACCCGTGTCCCCTGCATTGGCAGGCGGATTCTTAACCACTGTGCCCCCAGGGAAGTCCCTAAAAGTCTTGCTGTCATGACTTTTTTTTTTAATAAATTTATTTATTTATTTTTGGCTGCGACGGGTCTTCGTTGCTGCCACGTGGGCTTTATCTTGTTGCGGTGCGCGGGCTTCTCATTGTGGTGGCTTCTCTTGTTGCAGAGCATGGGCTCTAGGTGCGTGGGCTTCAGTAGTTGTGGCTCACGGGCTCTAGAGCGCAGTCTCAGTAGTTGTGACACATGGGCTCAGTTGCTCCGTGGCATGTGGGATCTTCCCAGACCAGGGATTGAACCCGTGTCCCCTGCATTGGCAGGCGGATTCTTATCTACTTCTTCTCTTCTTCCACCAGGGAAGTCCTGTCATGACATTTTGCATGAATCTTTTGCTTGTATGATATCAATAGTTATACTTATTTAAAACCCTTGCATTCTTAGAACAAAACCTGTTTAGTAGTATTTAGTAAATCTCTTGAGGTATTGCTTTAATTGTTTGAGTTTTATCTAAGATTTTCACATCATTATTTGTAAACAAGATTGTCATATAGTTTTCTTTTTTCATTTTATCTTATCAATTTAAGGACCTGTTTCCTCCACAGCACTTGGAGGTGAATATACCTGCCACATTTTTGTTAGAAATCTTTAAATTTTCGTGTAATGCTGTTGGGTTTTAGTGCTCTCGTGGGGGTAAAGAAGGGATGATTGTGTAACTTTTTGTTACATTGGTCAGCGTCTTCTGTTATGGATTTGTTTCATGTTTTCTTGTATCAGTTTTGGTATTTAACATTTTACTAGCATACTACTCATTGAACTTAAGTTTTAAAATTTATTAGCATGTAAATGTGTATGGTATTCTCCAATAATTCTGAGCTCTTTTATTTTGGCTCTTATGATTTCTTTCCCACTTCCAGCTTTGAGATTTTTCTTTTCCCATTTAAGTTTTAAAATTTTAATCAACTTTCTGAGGTATATTTGCCTACAGTAAAATTCACTCATTTTAAAGTAATAATTTGTGAGTTTTGGACAAATACATGCTATTATTGTGAGACTACAACCCCAGTCAAGAATAGGACAATTCTTTCCATCACTCCAAACAATTCCCTTGTGCCCCTTTACAGTTAATTTTCTCCTCTCACTCCTAGGCCCTTAGCAACCACTGATTGCATTTTGTCTCTCTCTCTATATATAATTTTGCTTTCTCTAGTATTTCATATAACTGGAGCCATACAGCAATAGTCTTTTTTTTTTTTTTTTTTTTTTTTTGCGGTACGTGGGCCTCTCACTGTTGTGGCCTCTCCCGTTGCGGAGCACAGGCTCCGGACGTGCAGGCTCAGCGGCCATGGCTCACGGGCCCAGCCGCTCTGCAGCATGTGGGATCCTCCCGGACCGGGGCACGAACCCGTGTCCCCT